>NC_053163.1:107777896-108030396 GCF_016835505.1 Polypterus senegalus | reverse complement strand
CAATTTCTCGTTTATTCAAATCAGCAACAATATTTCCACTACTTCAGTCATCTGTGATCTTTGTTTAGGAAGAACTTTCACTCCTTTTGCAACATCAACTCCTTTAATCGCCTCTTTATTTTTGAGTATGGTCCTAATCGTTGATTTCGCCTTACTGAAATGCATAGCAAGATCCAAGACACGAACATCATTTTCATGTTTGGATATGATTTCTCTTTTCACCTCTGTTGTGGTTCTAGCAATTCTTTTTTTTGCTTTGCTGCTATCCCTATCCTTTTTTGGTCCCATGGTGACTTATTTAATAATTTATTTTTAGGGAATCTATAAAACACAAAGAAAATCAAGAAAAAACACTGGAAATTTGTGTAGGAGTAACTGGTGCTCTCCCGTCATATTTCAGCCCATGGAGCACATGGTGTTCAGTTTGCTTGTTTGGGAACCGAGATTCTTTTCGGAAATCGGTGTGTTTTTTTTGTTCAGAGACTATGTCAAGGAACTGATTTGTTTGAGAGAAGAGTCGTTTGAACATCTGAGTTTCCATGGTACTTTTGCAAGGCACTCTGTTTGTTTTATTTGTACTTTACATGCACTTATTTTTGTTTTCTTTCCCTCCTTTGAATTATTCTACTAGGGAGATTTTTAATATAGGTTTCCTTTTGTCCAAAATATCTTTGACTTTCCAACTGCTTTGGATAAGGAACCCTGTGACAGTCCAATAATCAAGCTGAAAGAGGCTTGGAATTACCTGCTTTCAGCAAAACTATTATAAGGCAATATAGCCAATACTATCAAACTGTCAAAAATTAGTATATTCTTGTGGGATTGAGTGAATTATTTCTCTCTATGTAGTTAAGTCATTTTAGATTTCAGACTGTTCTCATTTAGATGCTGCCTGAAACATGCCTACAGTATTGAAATGAATATATTTTCTTTGTTCTATTTTAGATATAGAAACCAGTTGTTTAGAAGAAAAAAACAAACGCGATCACTTTACCCAGTTGGTTGGAGCATGTTTGGTAAGCAATTTGTATATTTGTTTTATCTGTCCTCTCCGTCTGCCATTGGAAGGCATTGTACCGAGTGAAGAAAAGAATTTATTAAAAGTGCAAATAATGAATAACACAGATTACCTACCTTTTTATATATGCTGTTTTCAAAGGATGTTTCTAAGAATGCCCTAAAATATCTGAAGCACAACGGCTTTTGATAAATATTTAAACATAGACAATTCATAGAAATTTTTGGATACATGAAATACAGCTTAATGTGCCATACGGCCTTTAGTGAACTCACTTTGCATGCTGTCAGTGTTGCGTAGTTCTTCATTTTCAGTGTTCTAACACTGCACTTTATGGCAATGTTTATTTTGTCTTCACTGGGAGGCAATGTAGCTTTAATTGTTGTTGTGGATATGAAAAAATAACACTGTTTAGGAATTGCTTTATGGAGCTCTGATTGGAATAGGATTATCATTTAAGTGTGTTAAGAACATGATTTATACACAAAGTGGTATGAACTGGTTTGTCAGATACATTCACTCTGCCACTTGTTATATTATAGTTTCATTAATATCAGCTGTCAACATTCTCTGCTGTTAGCTGTGCTTTTGTTGGGATGTAGGTGAGCCCTGATGTATTAATACTAATGTTCTGAAGCACAGCTGGAAGTACAGATTGAGTCAGAATTATGTTAACACTAATGGTACTGCTATGTATATACTTGTATGCAATTTTTGCAGACAATTTATGTGCCACTTATGGTACAAATGTTGAACATGATGGCGAACAGGTTTAGACATTCCTGTAAATCATCTCACACATATGAAGTATCTTTTTTGTGAATAAATTGTTTCTGCCATTCAAATGTTAACATAATTTTGACTCACCCTGTATATGAGCAGCATGGAGTAGTAGACATTGTTTGTGCAGTTGAGCACTGAAAAGTTGTGCCTTGCAATTATATAGTAAATGTGATAAAATATAATTTAAAAATCGCTTGTAATAAAATTAAAGAAAGCAAATTTCCACAGTTGAAAATTCCACACTTTTTGTTGACATGGTTCACTCAATGATCATAAACAATGCCATAACACAGTGTTACAAATTCTGTGGCAGCACACTTTGCAGTGAGAGGTTAAAAATAAAGGGAACATTGGAGCTCGAGTGCAGAATAAAATTGTCCCAGAGTTAAAAATAATTGTAGACCCTGTCTTGATGCGTTAAACTGTTTCATGTGAAGTAGGGATGTGATGTTTATTTTATCACAGGTTAAAACATATTCTTGTAGGCAGTTAAAAGTTTGTTTCCATTATTTAGAGACCAGATACTTTTTGAAAAATGTTGTATTGACGTCAGTGTCTTCTTTCAATTGTTTGACTAAGTTGTTTGTTTTAGCCTCTTTAGTTTATATCACTCGGTAAAAAATTTTACATAAAGTCTTGCATGTTTTGTTCTGCTTTTCTGTCTACATTTTCAATAAAACTGAAGTATTTGCAGCCATTTTTGTCAGTTAAGTCTCCTGGTTTGGGATCCAACAGCACTGAAGTGTTTTTTTTTTTTTTTATATAAACACGAGTGGGTGTATATGGGTCAGAAACTCCAGCCATGTTGAATGATATCACGAGACTCAATTGTCAAAAGCCAGACCGAATCAAATGCATTCATAATGTGTGCTATAGATAGATAGATACTTTATTAATCCCAAGGGGAAATTCATAATAGATACTATGAAGAATGAGTGTTGAATTAATTTTAAAATTGATACTTATCCATCTTTCAATTCTTTTAATAACTACCCCCTATTGAAAGTAGTTGTGTAACCCAGTAATATACACTGTATTGCTGCAGGTTGCTCCACAGACCTTGGTATTTGATCATAACATCATCTTCCCTCTGTTTTTACCATGATATTTAAAAACTGGATCCCTAGTCTGAGCTTTTTTTCCACTTTCCTCCAATAAACGCACATTCTTTTTTAAAGTGAATGAGGGTGAATGTCAGTAAATGGACTCATTAAAATAGGTCCTTCATTGCTGACCCAAATTCCTTCAGTATTTTCCATATCAAAGGCAAACATGTACAAGAGTTGCTGTTAGCTATCACTTTGCCTTTAAATTTATTGACCTAAGCATTAGGCAGAAACCCACTCTGGGTGAGTTGCCAGACATTTGCAGACTTTTCTCTCTCGCACGCATGTGTGCGCACACACACACACACACACACACACATGCACTTAGAGCCTTCTTTTTCTATCTATCTCTCACACACACATTAACTTGCCCAACCTTCCAGGAATTGTTAACATACAATAAAGTAGCATAGAGAAAACCCTTTATACAGGTGAGATGGATATACTAATTCCACATATATTCAGTTTTGTATGCTGGTATGTAATTCAAACCTGGAAAACTGGATCCATGAGACAGCAGCTGCCATGACCAATGCTGCCATTTCTCTGTATTGATTTTTTTCTATTTCTTGGTTGTGAGTGTTTTTAAATTTCACTGAGACATGCAATGATTTTTGTATAGATATTTTAATCAATAAAAATTTGTTTTGTTGCTTGTTATCGTGCATGCAATTTAAAACATTTACTTAGGAAGTTCCTTATATTATGCCTGTAAGTTTCGTCTCTGCAGAGGTTTCCAGAGTTGTAAATGACTTTTACTTTTTTTCTTCAAAAGTGCTTGGTATCAGACACAGTTCTTAAAGAACGTTTGGATCCAGAGACGTTAGAATCCCTTGGACTCATCAAACAAGCTCAGCAGTTTAACCAAAAAATTGTGAAAATCAAGACAAAGCTATTGTAAGTAATTTGAGAATTACACCTTTTACTGATCACTGTATCAACAGGTAGAGTAACAAGCAGACAGAAATGGTTTTCTGTTTTGTTGCTAACCTCACTGAGTTTACTTGTCGAGTTTACTTGTTTAATTGTCATGTAAAGTTACTAGGACCACTTGCAGGAGTAGGTCTGAATTGAAATTCCTTTTGTATAATAATTAAAATTAAATCACTGAGCGTAGTGTGTCTTAAATAGCTGCAGTCCTGAGAAATGTTTGTGATTGTTAATGACTGATTATTTTATCAATTGTTTTTTTCCCCCATTAGCTGTCTTGATTAATAAACCTGGTGAGCACCGTTTGAGGGGAAGGAGACCTTTTGATCAAGCGTTTGCAGAATCATGTAGAATGTTGTATATGTGCCCAAATAATAAAACGCAAACAAACAAGTAAATAAATGCTAGTAGAACAAAATGGCATTATGTAATTTACCTAAGTATACAATTATCCTAGTGTATGGAAATTTAAAATATTTTAGTCACTTTTTTTGATTGATCACGATTAGTTGAATTTAATTTACTCAAATAAAGCTGTTATTAAAGGGTTTCAGGTACAAATGCATTAATCAAGGTAAAGAAAGTATAAGTTAATGTAAATCAAAATATGTTCAATTGTTTAGTAGTGTTTTAACAAGACAAATTCCAACTATAACTCTCTATAACCAATTGGGGGCACAAACTCCGTTCTTGGGCAGCCTCAGCAGCCCACAGGCATTTATTCAATAATAATCCTGAAAAGCAAGATGTTAATGCTAAAGTAGCATTGCACCTAATTAGGTAACTTAACACGCTTGTTTATATATGCAAGAAAGAATTCCACTGTACTCTGTCCATGTGACAATATTGACCCTGGGATTTTGTTTCAGTAATTTTGCATTCACAACCATTAAGTCTATACTGTTTTCTTCATAATTTTAGTTCATATGTGAGTCTGAGTCCATCTTTCTCTTAACCACACACACATAAACTGTTATTTGGAAGTTTGACATTGTCACAGCTGCCCCTGTTTGTATTCCTAATAAAAGCCAAGACGTTAAGGTCCACTAATCCCCTTTCAGTTTAGTGTAGTGTTTTCAGACTTCGCCCTGATGACACCATGTGGCTTTAGGTTTTTGCTGCAACCAAGTACTGTTTTAAATTTTACTCTACGTCTATTTAAGCAAACTGTTACTTTTCATACTTACTGTGTTTTGAAGTCCATGTGGAAATTACAAAATTGAGTTTGGTAATTTGTTATTAGACTGTAGCAAACATTTATGCATCTTACATGGGAATATATATTTTTTTTAACTTGTATTTTTAAGATTTTCCTTGTTACAATCATTTTCATTTTGCTTTTCCAGGTGTTCTGTTTATTGAATTCATTAGTTACTAATTATACAGTGGGATGCAAAAGTTTGGGCAACCTTGTTAATAGTCATTATTTTCCTGTATAAATCGTTGGTTGTTACAATAAATAATGTCAGTTACATATATCATATAGGAGACACACACAGTGATATTTGAGAAGTGAAATGAAGTTTATTGGATTTACAGAAAGTGTGCAATAATTGTTCAAACAAAATCAGGCAGGTGCATAAATTTGGGCACCACAAAAAAGAAATGAAATCAATATTTAGTAGATCCGCCTTTTGCAGAAATTACAGCCTCTAAACGCTTTCCTATAGGTTCCAATGAGAGTCTGGATTGTGGTTGAAGGTATTTTGGACCATTCCTCTTTACAAAACATCTCTAGTTCATTCAGGTTTGATGGCTTCCGAGCATGGACAGCTCTCTTTAACTCACACCACAGATTTTCAATTATATTCAGGTCTGGGGACTGAGATGGCCATTCCAGAACGTTGTACTTGTTCCTCTGCATGAATGCCTTAGTGGATTTTGAGCAGTGTTTCGGGTCGTTGTCTTGTTGAAAGATCCAGCCCGGCGCAGCTTCAGCTTTTTCACTGATTCCTGGACATTGGTCTCCAGAATCTGCTGATACTGAGTGGAATCCATGCGTCCCTCAACTTTAACAAGATTCCCAGTCCCTGCACTGGCCACACAGCCCCACAGCATGATGGAAACACCACCATATTTTACTGTAGGTAGCAGGTGTTTTTCTTGGAATGCTGTGTTCTTTTTCCTCCATGCATAACGCCCTTGTTATGCCCAAATAACTCAATTTTAGTTTCATCAGTCCACAGCACCTTATTCCAAAATGAAGCTGGCTTGTCCAAATGTGCTTGAGCATACCTCAAGCGGCTCTGTTTGTGCTGTGGGCAGAAAAGGCTTCGTCTGCATCACTCTCGCATACAGCATCTCCTTGTGTAAAGTGCACCGAATGGTTCAACGATGCACAGTGACTCCATCTGCTGCAAGATGATGTTGTAGGTCTTTGGTGCTGGTCTGTGGGTTGACTCTGACTGTTCTCACCATTCGTCGCTTCTGTCTATCCAAAATCTTTCTTGGTCTGCCACTTCGAGCCTTAACTTGAACTGAGCCTGTGGTCTTCCATTTCCTCAATATGTTCCTAACTGTGGAAGCAGACAGCTTAAATCTCTGGGACAGCTTTCTGTATCCTTCCCCTAAACCATGATGGTGAACAATCTTTGTCTTCAGGTCATTTGAGAGTTGTTTTGTGACCCCCATGTTGCTACTCTTCAGAGAAAATTAAAGGAGGAGGGAAACTTACAATTGACCCCCTTAAATACTCTTTCTCATTATAGAATTCACCTCTGTATGTAGGTCAGGGGTCACTGAGCTTACCAAGCCAATTTGAGTTCCAATAATTAGTTCTAAAGGTTTTGGAATCAATAAAATGACAACGGTGCCCAAATTTATGCACCTGCCTGATTTTGTTTGAACAATTATTGCACACTTTCTGTAAATCCCATAAACTTCATTTCACTTCTCAAATATCACTGTGTGTGTCTCCTATATGATATATTTAACATATATTTATACTATTGTAACAACCAACGATTTATACAGGAAAATAATGACTATTAACAAGGTTGCCCAAACTTTTGCATCCCACTGTAAATAGATGATTTGTGTGGGTGTATATATTTATAATATCTATATATTAATCTTTATATCTTTACATTTATTATGTATATAGTTATATTTATCTGTTGTCTGCAAACACACCAGAATGGCTAAAAAGGAAGAAAATTTTAAAAAGGGAAAAGAAAAAACTTCAGTTGTGGCAGTCACAGTGACGCATTATTCGTATTGCTGTTGATATAAAGGAGCCCCAGTAGTGTTTCTTGAAACACTTTTGCTGTATATTCATTGGCTGACCGTCCTCAGTGTTAGTGTTTCAGAGAGAGGATGTGCAGCATTGTTCATAATGGCCCTCAGTTTTGTTTTGTCTCCTTTTTACTATTACTTCCAGGAGTTCAAGAGAGCATCCTATAATTGAGCCTGCTTTTTGATTAGCTTGTTAATTCAGTGTTCCTCTCTTGAAATGGTGTTACCAACCTAGCACACCACAGTGTAGAAAATTGCAGTGGCCGTCACAGATTTGTATATATGAAGAATGTCACTTCACCCATTAAAGGAATGTAGTGTCCTAAGGAAAAAGAGCCTGCCCTGTCCTTTCTTATATAGTTCCTCTGCATTGAGTCCACCCTGTCATTGATGTGAACCTCCTCAACATCCACTCCCTAGGTAATGACCAGACATAGAAGCTGTTTGGTGCTGTGAAAGTCAATAACCACTTCCTTGGTTTTGCTTATGTTAGGTTGCAGGTAAATCTCTTTGCACCGCGAAACAAAGTTGTTCACCTCAGTCCTTTACTCTGTCTCATTGCCCTTATCAGTACACCCCATAAATGGGGAATCTGAGAATTCTTCAAGTGACATGAGCTGATGTTAGATTTGTAGTTGAAGGTGCACAGAGTGAAGAGTAAAGGAGACGGGACTGTTCCTTCTTTCTCCAGTGTTGCTCATGTCTGTATCAGAGACACAGTCCTTGAGTCTCAGACCACAAGTAGTTAAAAAAAATAAAACAATAGAAGATGCATAAAAATCTAGCAAATGAAATTATTATGGGAAAACTGAAAATGAGATGACAAATTTTGGAATCTTTCTGTGAAATGTACAGTTTGGCCAGTGATGCATTTTGGTGTGTGTTTTATTTATTTCTATATAATATAGCATGTATTCTGAGAGATAAGTGAATTGTATTTTAAATCAGTTATAAACAGCAGAAGTTTAACTTGCTGAGAGAAGAGAATGAAGGATATGCCAAATTAATAACAGAGCTTGGACAGGACCTTTCTGGGAACATCACCAGTGAATTAATCTTGGAGAGCATCAAATCATTAATAGGTAAGAATTCTGTGGTTGCTACTATGTTGCTTATTGTATTTGTGAAAACATATTAATCTTTTATTCTGTCTACGTGTGTCATGTATAGTAACTTCCTGTGTATCCATTCTTAGGCCATTCTTTTACAAAGTGTAAACTTCACATTTTTTTGTAAAATTTGATCAGTTTTTGACCACTTATTTGAAGCCATAGTTTTTGGTGTTTTTTTTTTTGTTTAATTTGGTGTGTCATAGAGGTATACAATAGTGATTGCTTGTCACCGTGAGCTCTGGTAAAGTTGTTTTTTTCATAGTGGGATTTATGATTTATAACCATGCTGTGTTGACCATGGATCTTGTGTACAGTAAAGATAATGAACAATGTTTATTTTATGGTAAATGAAGAGTATTTAAAGCCATACACTGATAAAATCCTTTTTAATTGAGTATTTTTGTCCCCAGGATGCTTTAATTTGGATCCAAATCGGGTACTGGATATTATTTTGGAGGTATATGAATGTAGATCAGATCAAGATGAATTCTTCATACCTCTCATAAAATCTTACATGTGTGAACCACAAACACTGTGTCATATTTTAGGATTTAAGTTCAAATTTTACCAGGTAAGCATTTCTTTTATGTGATTGTGCCACAGTGGTACTTTGATCATGTAATAGAAACATGCATTACTTTAAGCATTGTGTGGGAAACGTTTTTCTCGCCTGCTGATTTAAATATTAAACTGTTTTTAATGAGCATAGTTGCGCTTTGTGAGTAAGAATTGAATTTAGATTAATTTGCTGGAGTCATATGTTAAAGTATATTTCTTGTCCAGGCTTTATACTCATTATATAAGCAAATTGTGTTTTAAGTATGATGATTTTTTTCAATGGTTTCCCAGTTGATTTGCCTATGTAATATTAATTAACGTTGTACATAGAGTCCTCATGGATGTATCATTTGTAGTTTTTCTGAAGACCCATTATACAAAAAGAGTACGAATCCCTCTTTATTGCAGGAACTATTTACTGTGATGAACTGGGCAAACGTTTTTCTAATCGTTTAATGAAACTGTCAAAGAATACCTTTACAGTAGTAGTGTATCTGGTTCCATGTGAATTACATTTACAGTATAAACAATATTTATGGAATAATCTATGTGAAATATTTTGAGATTGAGTTGTTTGCTTTATTTTAGGAGCCTAACGGGGAAACTCCCTTATCACTTTATCATGTGGCTGCAGCGCTGCTGCAACAGCACTTAATTGACCTGGAAGATCTCTATGTACATGTAAGCATTATATAAAATTCATTATTTTATTGTAAATAGAGTTTTGCTTAAATGTCAATTTTTTTCTTATTAAGTGTATTAGGGCCTTACTGGAAAGGTACTCTGGTCTTTCTTAATTACATTGGTTGCTAATTTGAAGATAGGGCATTCTTATAATAGTGCAACATCAAGTGTGATTAGTATTTCTGGGCCCTATTGGGACCCATAGACATAAATATAAAAACATTTTTTCTCAATTTATTATTAAAATATTTTACGTAAGAGATTTGTTTATAGGCATTAGGGTTTTAGACATGTTTTGACTAAAGCGGTGTTTTTAGGGTATTAACTGGCAATTAATTCAGTACCTGAGCAAGTTTGTCCACGTGTATCCCCACAAAGTCTAGTTCATTTGACTAGTGTGATCTCTTCGTGCCGGGGCAACCATTCCGTGCCCTGACCCACTTAGAAGAGGTGGGCCCGAGCACGGTTTGATAGCATTCAGGAACAGTACAATCGCTGTATGTGCCTGAGCACTTGAAACAGACATGATGTTGATGCAACAAGTCAGTGCAATTCTCATTTCATTCTGTATTTTTTGAGTTAAAAAACAGGTTTTTATTCTCACCTTACCAATAAACATGAATTGTATTTGGCAAAAAAATCTACAAATTCCTCCCTTACCATCATTTGTAATCATACAATTCTCCTCGTACATGCAAAATGCTGCATTACACAATCAATAAATATGTGAGAGGGTTGAGTTTTATGCTGCCGTACAAGACTCCAAAACAACCACAAAAGTAAAATCATTTTGATGTGAATGCTGTCACTTGGTGTTCGGGTCTTGTTTGCACTTTACACAAAGTTGCACGGTTATGAACAAAGAGTGCCTGGGTGCAGAAAATTAAGCACACTGTGAGTGCAGGCCAGCGGAGGGGGTGGAATCGCGCTTAGGCATGGTATGGAACAAACTAGCCTAGTATGAGTACACCCTTAGCCTCTTCATGTCTTTCTGTTATGGTATTAAACTACTCTATGTTTTCTAGCTTCTTCCTGCTGATTCAAGTATATTGGAAGAACACAAACGGGAGATCATGGAGGCAAAACAGATTGCACGAAAACTTACAATGGTTGTGGTTCCTTCAGAAAAGACAGAGGAGAAGGAAAAAGAAAAGGAAGAAGAAAAGAATGAGAAGGCATGCATTATTGCACATGGTTTTTGGTTATTTTCATTGTCTATTAATTTTAATTTGATGTATAGTTAATACTTGACATTCTTCTAATGATTTTTATTAGTCTTATATTTTAAAAAATAATTATTATTTTAAATCTTAAAAACTACTTGTTAGTTACAAATTTTTCTTTGATGTTTGATATGTTATGGTTAATTGTTAATAAATTGGATTATGCCCTGAGGTCATAAGTGAAAGATTCAACAAGTCTCAAAGCTGTACTTTGAAAGTTTTATGCTATGCAGCAACCCAAAATACTTCTGAGCACAGACTCAAACATTTGATTACATACAGCAATGTATCAGCTTAATTATCCTTATCAAAACCGAAGCTAAATGCTACTTTATTTCATGAATGTTGTTGCTCTGTCATCTCACAAATATTTAGAAAGTTTAATTTATCTCGGGTGTAATTTGGTGTTTATCTTTGCTAAATTATTTGTATTGAAAGCATTTGTTCTGTTGGATGCTGTTAATGTCAAATATTTCTTTTTACAGCCACCAGACAACCAAAAGCTTGGACTCCTAGAAGCATTACTTAGGATTGGTGACTGGCAACATGCACAGACCATTATGGACCAGATGCCTCCATTTTATGCTACATCACATAAATCTATAGCACTTGCATTGTGCCAGCTTATTCATATAATCATTGAACCTTTGTACCGAAGGTAGTAAATCATATACATGGGAAACCCCGTATTTTAATCTTTGTGTTTTAATCATTTTTGTATGCAATTTCATTCAACTAGATTTATTATAATTTCTAATGTTAATTGTATCTCTTTGACCATTTTCACTATTTTAACTATAGTGATTTATATAAATACAACCCCAATTCTGAAAAGTTGGGGCGCTGTGTAAAATGTAAATGTAAACAATGCAGTGGTTTGCAAATCTCATAAATCCATATTCTATTCACAATAGAACACAGAAAACATTAAATGTTTAAACTGAGAAAATGTACCATTTTAAGAAAAAAAATCGGGTCATTTTGAATTTGGTGGCACAGCAGCACGTTTCAAAAATGTTGAACAGGGCCAATTTTACCATTGTGTCACATCCCCTCTAATAACAGTGTGGAAATTCAGATTACCAGTTACTGGACTTTGGGAGAGGAATGTTGTCCCATTCTTGTCTGATATAGGATTCTAGCTGCACAAGCCTCGCCGTCTTTGTTGTATTTTTCATATAATGATGCACAAATTGTTTTCAGTTGGTGAAAAATCTGAACTGCAGACAGTCCTGTTCAGCACTCAAACTCTTCTACTACAAAGCCATGCTGTTGGAATAAATGCAATGTGTGGTTTACCATTGTCGTGCTGAAATATGCAAGGCCTTCTCTGAAAAAGATGGCATCTGGATGGGAGCATATGTTGCTGTATCTACCTTTCCGCATTAATGGTGCCTTTTCAGATGTGCAAGCTGCCAATTCCATAGGCTGTTATCAGAGATGCAGGCTTTTGAACTGACCACTGATAACGAGCCAGATGGTCCCTCTCTGTAGTCCAGAGGACACAGCATCCATGTTTTCCAAAAAGAATTTCAACTTACGATTTATCCAAACACAGAACAATTTTCCACTTTACTTTAGTCCATTTTAAATGATCTTTGGCCCAGAGAAGATGGTGGCATTTCTGGGTCATGTTCAAATCTAGCTGCTTCTTTGCATGATAGAGCTTTAACCTCCATTTATAGATGACATGGAGAACTGTGTTCAACAATGATTTCTGGAAGTGTTCTGAGCCCATGCAGTGTATTCCATGTCAAAATCATGCATGTTTTTAATACCTGAGGGCCCGAAGATCACTGGCATGCAATATTGATTTTCGGTCTTGTCCGCTGCACGCAGAGATTTCTCCAGATTATCCAGATCTTTGGATGATATTATGTACTCTAGATGATGACAAATTCAAAGTCTTCGCCATTTATGTTGAGGAACATTATTGTGAAATTGTTCCACGATTAGTAGATGCAGTTTTTTTTGCAGATTGGTGAAACTCTGTCCATCTTTACTTCTAAAGGAGTCTCTGTCTCTTTAAACTCTGTCCATCTTTACTTCTAAAGGAGTCTCTGTCTCTTTAATATGCTCTTTTTATACCCAATCATGTTACTGACCTGTTGCTAATTAATCTAGCATTTTGTTGCCCCGTCCCAACTTTCTTCAGATGTGTTGATGCCATCAAATTCATAACGAGCTAATATTTTTCATGAAATGGTAAAATGTCTCAGTTTCAACATTTAATATATGTTTTATGTTCTATTGTGAATAAAATATGGGTGTATGATATTTGCAAATCATTGCATTCTGTTTTTATTTACATTTCACAGTGTCCCTACTTTTTTAGAATTGAGGTCAAAGCCCATTATTGTAATCTTTGTCTTTTAATAGCAATATAGAAAATTCACTCTTCTGGTTTTATTGCTATTGTTGTATAATGTTAAATACAGCTCTTTGACCGTTTCCACTATTTTAACTATATTGATTTATATAAAAACAAAAAAAATGTGTAACCTTTCAAAGCAAAATATTATCTAGAACCATTGTATTAGTAATTAATTAAAAATACTTTTTTTTTTTTTTTTGTAGAGCTGGAGTGCCTAAGGGTGCAAAAGGAGCCACCATTTGCCCTCTTAAAAATAAGAAAGCTCCAAAACCAGTTGAGACATTTGAAGAGTTGAGGAAAGAGGTTTTCATCATGTTGTGTTACCTTGGTCCTCATCTTTCTCATGATCCTATTTTATTTGCAAAGATTGTTCGTTTAGGAAAAGGCTTCATGAAGGAGGTATGGCTTTATCTAATTTCTAGGACTCGCATTATGATCTTCATGCCTTATATACAGTGACCAGTTATAATACACAGTAGTTTGTCATTTCAGTTTTCAGAAATATTCTTGTTTAATACAATTTTTGATATTTTTTTAAGATAGAAAAGTTTAAGTTCAAACCACTTCCAAAATGGTAAAAAAAACTATAGTTCAATTATACTAGTCATGTAGTATGCTTCTGTTTAAAGTTAATCATTTCACTAATTACAACCTGCTTGCTGAAGATCTATCTTCTTCAAAAAAGATTAATGAGATGCAAAGAGAAGGTGCTCATTATTGCCATCTTAACTTCTTTGAGGACTAGACAGCTGAATGTAGAGATGCTTTTCTAAGTGTATTAAAATTAATTTTCACATTGGAGAAAAGTCTTATTCTGTATGCCATTGTGTCCTTAACAATAATGTGCTATCGTATTATGACGACTGGTATATTCGTAAAGTTCTTATGTGAATGTAAAATCTTGATTTTTGTGGTTAGCTTTAGCAATTTAACTTATTGTGCAATAGGAAACATTTAGAAAATGTGTTAAATTAGGGATATATTATTTATGATGTTCTAGTGAAAGCTTAGTTTTAAGCTGTAAAGTCTTCCTTAGCCAACTGCTCCTGTTATTACTTATCAAACTAAACACATGTCTGATTATGCTGCTTGCAGCTGAGGGGATTGCCAAATAAGACAGTAGAAGGTGTCTATCTGAGGTCAAGATGCCAATTGTCAAGGTGTATACATTTCCAAAAGAATCGTTAAGAGCGTCATTCAATAATAGTAGTTGCATTGTTTTTTTTTTCCCCTGACTTGAGCTTTCATCAGCCATTAAATAAATTTGCGACGAGTTTGGAAAATATTAATATTATTAGTCGTAGAGGTGTGTGGTTTCTTTTTTTGGTTTTTGTTTTTGTTTTTTTCTTTCATTTTTGGATCTGTTTATGAATTTTCATTTTTATTGTAATTTATTATTTGCTTGTAGTTCATTTGTTTACCACTGGCAGAATTTGAACTTTACTAAAATGAAATACATTTTTTTTTCTTTGTGGGGTTTTAGAGATGCATTTTTTTTCCCCCGAACAAATTTATTTTTGATACAACTTACTGTATACTGGGTAATTGACTCTTGGGGTCAGATTTATAATACTTGTGTATGCACAAAAAAAGAGTAAAACAGCACATTCACAGCTTTCCTTGCAAAAGACAGCATTTCTAAAAGGAAGCCTAACTGGAGAATGTACGTGTATTTATGGCAACTCTGACCCACCTGTATGCAGTAGTTTGGAGAAACTGGGGAATGTTGACACCCTTGATCCAGTTGGGAAATGCAGCCAAATCAACTAAATGACGACTTGTCTGTATAATTTGTGTAGATTTTATTTGCCTTTTTAGAGTGCCAATGCTGGGTTTTTGTACAAAAGAACTTTGTTTTTCTCGTTAGTTTATATAGGCTACTTTTTGACACATTTCAGGGAACTGGCCAACAGGCCAGCAATATCTCTGCCTAGCTCAAGTACATCAAGCCTGCTGTGCTGGAATCCATTAATCGACCAGCGAGGCACTACGTTCAGTTTTCATATGGTGTAGGTATGTTTACATACATTAGAACAATCTAGACTAGAACAGGCAATTCAGCCCAACAAAGCTCACCATATCTATCCATTTAATCTTGTAAAATAACTAGGGGGCGAAGCCCCCTGCTTGCATTGCTCGCCATCCCCCGTGTTTGGTTTTCCAGATACACAACTTTCTAGCACCCTCTCCAACCCCTCCTCTCATGGGTCTCGCTTCTTCCTTACCGCATCACTCAGCACCCAGCTATCAACCCCTCCTCCCACGGGTCTCGCCTCCCCCTTACCGCATCAATCAGCACCCAGCTATCAGTCTTCCGTGCTGTACTCTGCCCTCCCTCTAACGGACCTAACAGTGACTTAAAACAAAAAAGGCTTCAGCTTGGCTGGGATGCTAAAATACTTTCGACTGTTACTGCTTTCATATTCTATACCTTTTGTCTGCATATGGGTCTCTTTTCTCCGCGCTGCTCTTTCTTTGCTGAGAGCACAGGGTCTGTGTGTGCCACGTGACTCTACATGACTGAATGTTTTGCTTTTGCTGGCTGCCCGAGCTCTTATTTGATAAGAAGGGTGTGTCTTGCAAAACTTTTGTGTTCCACGTCCCCGTGAGACTGCCCTGGGACAATCTCTTGGCACCAAATCTCATGTTTACAGTCCCCGAGAGATGCTCTGTTGCCAGTCTTTTTTTTGTCTTGCGGGTCTTTAAAATGTCTTTCGAGAACTTCCCAGAAGATCACGTATCGTTGCCTTGCTTTTCCATTCCAGGATTTTCTTTTATATAGAGAGACACAATCTAGTTTTGCAAGTCCCTAAAGTCCTACTATGCGCTACACTGCTTGGTAGCTTATTCCATGTGTCTATGGTTTTCTGTGCAAAGAAAAACATCCTAATGTTAATGCAGAATTTACCCATAACAAGTTTCCAACTATGTATACTGATATAACAATGTTTTTGCCAACATAAAAACACAATTTTCAATGGAGCTTGGTCTCCTCATGTAATAAGAGCACTTTATTGCACTCCTGTTGTGATAAAGGCACCTAGGGTGAATGACACTGCTTTTGTTAACCAGAAGCAGTTAAATTTCATTAATGCACAAGTCATCTGTGATGCCCAATTGAGACCGACAAATCTTGTGGCTAAGTGGCCTGGGTCAGCCCGTGATTAGTTTATTTTGAGGCAAAGTAGCTACATGCAGATGTGATGGTACTGATTTGGTGGCTATCTTGCTGTTTATGTAACTTGCTGAATCCTAATTTGATATGGTCTGTAATTTTGCAATCATGTCCTATGTGCCAGGTAATAGTGGGTACACATTTAGATGCAGGGGTCTTATGCCTTTCCCTCACCCCCAGAATGAGAAGCAGAGGTTCTATAATACCGTGCCAGCTCTTGTGCTCTCAGTTGAGAAGTACAGCCAAATACTCATGTACAGTATACAGGATCTCAATACATTGGGAAGGAGGCTGCTCTTTTTTTTTTCTCTCTGCATTGAAGTTCTGCAGCATCATGATGGCCGGAAATACTGGCATCCATGCGCTTCTTTCAGAAAATGCACCACGTCTCCCAAAAACCAAATGCTTTGGTATTCACATGTTTGTTTTGTTTGCTTACATTGGAACAACACAATAAAGCAGAAGAAAAAATATTGCATATATATCACTCCACACAGATCTCAAGTAACAAATTTTTACCTTAAAATGACATTATATCATTCACTTACCGATTACTATATGTCACTCCGTTATTACTGTCCTAGATGTTAAAATGCACAGCAAAGTGAAATAAAAGCAAAGGAATATAACAAATCACTGTTTCAGATAACAATTGCATTTATGTAATCCTTAACACTGTTAATTTCTCATCTCCATATTTATTTTTGAGCATATTTTAATCACCATAATGTGTAAAGATAATTTATAGCTGCATGTCATCATGCATATCATTTCATTAAGCAGCATGCTTTACTAGGACGCTTCCTCAGACCTTAGTGAACTGTTTACTGATTTTTCCTTTATTAAAGGAATGAATCGGTATGTGCTTAATGCCCTGGTCTTTAATTACCTACATATGTGTTTCTTTAATATATAGTGCTAGTATGATACAACCTTAGATTGTTTAAATTGTTACCAGATATTTCCCAGAATCATTGACAATAAATAGTGCACATCGTTTTTTGCCATTATAAATGCCAAGACCTCTAGAAAAAGTTTTTATTTTATTATAACTAGTAAGGTAAATGGCAGCAAAAAGTTGTTTTTTTTGCCATAGATTGTTGCATTTTTGATAATTTAGATATAATTAACATTAACTTCTTACAGTGTTGCCTTTCTTGTGTTTTTTCTGTACCTGTCCATTTTGTCATTTTCATTTATCTTAAACAAGATTACTTTGCTTGTTTTTATGCTTCTGGTTAAATGTATATTTTACTCATTTTATATTTTAAGCTTGTTTTGTTTTCATTGTAATTTCAGAGTGACAACAAACAAGATGACAAAGGAAAAATAGTAAGCCGCCTTTCTTGTTTATCCATATCTACGTTGGGCAACAAATAAGCTAGATTTAAACTTTTGGAGCATGTAGAAAATTTCCTTCTCAGTTGAAAATAATTGCAGGAAATCATTGAAATGCAGTTCTAATGAAGTGGTTTCCTTAATTTTAATGATAAGGGAGATAAATGTTAATTGTGGTTAGTAAATATTAATTACATGCTCTTTTTCAGGACAGAAATGCACTGCCACATTTTTAAATAATACATGAATGCTCATACTGTTTTTAGCTCTTTTAGATTTATAAATGTGTAGTTTTAGATTTAAATGAAAAAAATTACAACCTCAGCAGACTTGATTCATTGTTTTTTCATGAACACTGTATTCTTTGAGTAATCAATTAGTTTAGATGTATTTGTTCAACAGCTATAGTATGTGAGATATGAATTATTTTAGTATGATAAATCTTGTCAATAGTTTATAACCAATGCCTTTTTGTTGCAGAAAATTCTTATTTCTTTTTCTTAAATCATAATGTTTAGAGTTTTTATTCATCCATCCATCCATCAAACTCATTTATTCCAATCTTAAAATTACTGTGCTGGATTCTTGAGGCCAGTATTGGATGCAAAGCTGGAACCAAACCTAAATGGAATGGCAGTACATTGCTGGTTATTCTCACATAATCTCTTACAATTGTGGGAGAAAATAAGCCACAATATTTTAACAGTCTTGAATCCTATTGGTAAAGCAGTCTCCACTTTTATAGCTTCAATATCTCCAAGTCGTCAAAGCCATCTCTTGCCATCTTCAAAGTCAACCTGCTTTCTTCATACCAACAAGAGTTAGGTTATGTCTGTTGACCCTTAGTTAGGTAATGTGAGTTTAATTGCTTGCAGAGATCATTAATTGTCTTATTAGTAACTGCCTGTCCTTGAAACTCATTTACCTTCACAGACCTCTACAGACTCCCTGTGAAAATATATTATGATATATTTAATAAGTAACTATAAAGATACAGATTTAGTTGCAAGTTAAAGAAAGTAACAAGTATGAAACTATATAACATACATGAAACCCAGTTCATTACTTATTGTTAAACAACAACATACTGTATATTTTCTTAGTGACAGGATAAACGCATAGAAATTGAGCATACATTCTTTCACACCATCCCCTTTTACTTTTTCAGATACACAATATCTATTTTATGTTAAAAGTCCAGAAAATGTGAATGTGGTAGTGATATTACAGAAGAATTTTATTCTAGTGCAGATTGAAGAACGCATAGGTTTAAATGCTAATGTAAAGACTTTTCAAGAAACATACAAAGGAAACATATAATCAATCCACTGAACATAACAATATATGTAAAATTCACTTTAGCAATGTATAGCTCCATGTTCCAAAAAACAGTCTCTTAATTCTTTTCTGAAAAGAACACCATTGTTTGAACCTCCTGCTCCACATGCTTTATTTTGCATATAAACAGTCATGTCTGTAGTAGTATGAGAAGCATCTGGAATGTATGTGCAACACTGGGAACCAACAACATCATGCATTTTTCCTTGAGAGGATAGTGTCGTGTCCAATTCCATGCGATTTTGAAGAACAACCGTTCCCACAGCCACTTATTCAGCAGCAAGTTCTTGGAATGAATGGGCAGTTAAATTGGTTATTATTACCAGTGCTGAAGAAAGATTAGTGATTCCAGTGTTGGGGGCTTAAACACCCAACTGAGGACGAAACAAAGTAGCATCAGTCTCTCTTTGTATGGGCCCTTCTCCTTGTCTGTGAAGCCCATTTGGGAAATGTTTAAACAACAGTCACATGAACAGCAACATCCAGTAGGAGGATGAGGTTGGGAACTTGTACTGATACAGCACGTTGTCGCACCCACCACATGTCTGCTGTCTAGATCCGTTTTAGGGTCCTTTATAGTGACAATTGTTGCTTCTTTTTAAACTTGTCAGATATTTCAGTTTTCTTTTTATCATGTAGTCTTGACCATTATTAATTCTGCCTTTTTTTCCTATGGTAACTTAAAAATATGGATGGATTAAAAATGAATTAATTAGTAATTTTAACAAATACAGGGATTTTAGATATGTTAATGGTAGTTAATTACCTTTCTGTAATTTTTTTTTTAATATGCCAAGAATTTTTGGAAAGATAACCTGCTATAGTTACTTGTTAATTCTCAGCAGTTAAAGCAGTTCCCTTTAATCAAGATGTCCTCTTTAAAATTAAAATAAAAACCAAAAAAAACCTGAAAGACCATTTTGGTCTGAATATTTATAGGCTTTCATTTTTTTTTTTTTGCTTGCAGGAGACCTTGCTGAGCTGTTTTCTCAGTATTTCTGACCAGGTTTTGCTCCCATCTCTGACGCTAATGGATTGTAATGCCTGCATGTCTGAAGAGCTTTGGGGGCTCTTCAAAATGTTCCCTTACCAGCACAGGTAAGTGGTGGTGTGAGTTATTTATTTAAATAAAATTCTTTATTTTGTGGCTGAATTTTACTCTTCCTTAGATAATGTAGGTTTTCCATAAGCATTGCTGCCCCCTTCTTCCATCCCAACCTCATAACTTCTTACAATTAAATTAATCTCTTTGTTTTTAAAGAAAAGGCTTTAGAGACCTCAGCATTGTTGATTGCTATTTGGCCCCTGGTGAAGTCATTCTTACTAAATTAGCCTTCTGATCATTAGTATCATTATGAGAGGTAATCCGTCTTGGAGAGAATTTTAGTGATAGGTTTTTATTCTGTTTGTTTTTGTTCCATCCACGCAGGTATCGTTTATACGGACAGTGGAAAAATGAAACTTACAATAGCCACCCGCTTCTTGTGAAAGTGAAAGCCCAGACTGTTGACCGAGCCAAATATATTATGAAGTACGTCATATTTTTCACATGATATTTCTTAATCATTTTTATGTGTTTTTGCAGCTGTTTATTACCAAGGCTTCCAGACCTTAATAATTGAAAATACAAACAACATTTCCTTATATTTATTGTATATAGCAACTTTTTGGAGTGAGCACCTTCTAATGGTGCTTTTCACGTGCTAAGCTGCAGTATTACGGTTTATGCCTGCTTGTTACAGTTGGGGCATGGCCAGGTTAAGTGACTATTTTAGGGGCATACATTTAGCAAACAAACCAGCCACACTGTAATTTAAAATCCAACTCCAATTTGATATCAGTTGTGATACTGGCGCTTGGTTGGTGCCGACCTGAAACAGACTGACAACGGAGGCAGGTGTAAAATAAACAAAAGAACTTTTAATGTCTCCTTCACCTGTGGGGCACGTCTTCCCCGTGAACCCCACAGGCACAACACAGTCCCAAAATACATACACAAACCAACAAAAATCACCCCAAGTCGCACTCTGTCTTCCACTTCTCCCAGGGCCGCTTCGTCCACCTTGTCTTCCACTTCTCCCAGGGCCGCTTCGTCCACCTCCTGGCTGCACCTCCAGGTGTGGCTGCTTCCCGTGTTCCATGAAAGTGGCCCCGAATTTGAATTGACTATGAATTTTAGTGTACAAATGTACAACAAAAAACAATTAGATGTGTTCCTTATCTCCCTTCTCACCCCAGTAAGTAGAGTACCTATCTTTTAATCTCAGCCAAACTTTGAAATGAGTTGTATTTGGTGTGGAGTAGTAGCACAGATTCTCTGAACACATAATTTTCATTCTTGCCTAATGCAATGTACATCACACGTAGATAAAGAGGCAGCCTTTCAGAGTTCCTACTTAGAGATATACCCACGGGCATGTTTAGAACTGTATTTAACATGCATATCTGTGGGATGTGGTAGAAAAACAAAAGCAGCCTGGCCCATTGCAGAAATGAGTGAAGCACACAAGCTGTCAGTCCAAGCTATTCAAACCATGGACTTAAACCAAGGATGGCATTTTGCTTGGAACTTTGTTAATGACATCTCTGTAAACACACAGCTGTGAATGAGACTGAAGAGTACTTTAAGATAAAAACTTAAAAATTTGTGTGTTCAACAGTTCAGTGTCATGAAATTCTCAATTTTTAAAGTTGTGTTGAGCTTGAGGCATGGCTGCTGTTGCTGCCTTGTCAGATTTCCTGTCTCATTTACAATTTTGCCTTAACCCAAGATAATTATGTTGTCATTTATTTTTTGTTTTATTAAAATAAATTGAATGCACATTGGGAAGTCTTTTTGTGTAGATTGATTTCCAGTTTGATCTAATTTTTCTAACACTTTAATCATATTTTTATTTTCTTAGGCGACTGACTAAGGAAAATGTGAAGCCTTCTGGAAGGCAGATAGGAAAACTGAGCCATAGCAACCCAACAATTTTGTTTGATTATGTAGGTATATTGTTACGATGATTTGGATTTTTTTTATTGTCTCCACAATGCTGCTGTTACTCATGTTGGAATCTTCTGCTGGATTTGGTAATATTGACCAGTGATACATATCATACAGTGGTGTGAAAAACTATTTGCCCCCTTCCTGATTTCTTATTCTTTTGCATGTTTGTCACACAAAATGTTTCTGATCATCAAACACATTTAACCATTAGTCAAATATAACACAAGTAAACACAAAATGCAGTTTTTAAATGATGGTTTTTATTATTTAGGGAGAAAAAAAAATCCAAACCTACATGGCCCTGTGTGAAAAAGTAATTGCCCCCTGAACCTAATAACTGGTTGGGCCACCCTTAGCAGCAATAACTGCAATCAAGCGTTTGCGATAACTTGCAATGAGTCTTTTACAGTGCTCTGGAGGAATTTTGGCCCACTCATCTTTGCAGAATTGTTGTAATTCAGCTTTATTTGAGGGTTTTCTAGCATGAACCGCCTTTTTAAGGTCATGCCATAGCATCTCAATTGGATTCAGGTCAGGACTTTGACAAGGCCACTCCAAAGTCTTCATTTTGTTTTTCTTCAGCCATTCAGAGGTGGATTTGCTGGTGTGTTTTGGGTCATTCTCCTGTTGCAGCACCCAAGATCGCTTCAGCTTGAGCTGACGAACAGATGGCCGGACATTCTCCTTCAGGATTATTTGGTAGACAGTAGAATTCATGGTTACATCTATCACAGCAAGCCTTCCAGGTCCTGAAGCAGCAAAACAACCCCAGACCATCACACTACCACCACCATATTTTACTGTTGGTATGATGTTCTTTTTCTGAAATGCTGTGTTCCTTTTACGCCAGATGTAATGGGACGTTTGCCTTCCAAAAGTTCAACTTTTGTCTCATCAGTCCACAAGGTATTTTCCCAAAAGTCTTGGCAATCATTGAGATGTTTCTTAGCAAAATTGAGACGAGCCCTAATGTTCTTTTTGCTTAACAGTGGTTTGCGCCTTGAAATCTGCCATGCAGGCCGTTTTTGCCCAGTCTCTTTCTTATGGTGGAGTCGTGAACACTGACCTTAATTGAGGCAAGTGAGGCCTGCAGTTCTTTAGACGTTGTCCTGGGGTCTTTTGTGACCTCTCGGATGAGTCGTCTCTGCGCTCTTGGGGTAATTTTGGTCGGCTGGCCACTCCTGGGAAGGTTCACCACTCTAACATGTTTTTGCCATTTGTGGATAATGGCTCTCACTGTGGTTCGCTGGAGTCCCAAAGCTTTAGAAATGGCTTTATAACCTTTACTAGACTGATAGATCTCAATTACTTTTGTTCTCATTTGTTCCTGAATTTCTTTGGATCTTGGCATGATGTCTAGCTTTTGAGGTGCATTTGGTCTACTTCTCTGTGTCAGGCAGCTCCTATTTAAGTGATTTCTTGATTGAAACAGGTGTGGCAGTAATCAGGCCTGGGGTGGCTACGGAAATTGAACTCAGGTGTGATACACCACAGTTAGGTTATTTTTTAACAAGGGGCAATTACTTTTTCACACAGGGCCATGTAGGTTTGGATTTTTTTTCTCCCTAAATAATAAAAACCATCATTTAAAAACTGCATTTTGTGTTTACTTGTGTTATATTTGACTAGGCCAGGCTTTGAGAGTTTGTAGTTCGGAAATCCGCAGTTAAAAACTGGTAGTCCTGGGCATCTTCACTACTATTTTGTCCAATCCTGTGTAAAGCACAACACCCTTTAAAGACTTAACAGAATAAAGAAAATTCATTAGCAAATTATACTTTGTGCCAAATAGACTGACTTGCTTACTTTTAACTATTTTATAAGGCAATAGCAGAGAGTCTCTTTTGTTATTAAACACACTTACTCTGGCCTGTTATCCTTGTACTGATATTAACCATGCTTTCCGCTTTGTTTGGATAATAAAAATTATTTGTGACAATTAATGCAAGATCACCATGAAGTTCGCTTCATCACGAGTTAGGCAGAACTGCAGAAATGGTCTGGAAATGCACTTGCCAAGAGACATCATACATGCATGACACAGTTCAGGGCGGGACTTAAATGTGAAAAATGGTTATGCATGTGTGAAGTTTGTGATATTACACTGGCCTTGCAAATCATCATGGGGCTCAGGGGAAAAAATGCACATCTAAGCCAGTCGCATGGTGGATTTCCAGGAAAATATTTGCCAGGTAAGGTCAGCAGCAAACTCGGCATATTCGTTGCAAAAAGGTGCTTTGGATTTGAATTTTATTGACCAACACTGTTCATGGCAATACAATAGTAATTATAGAAGTAAATATGTGCACGGTTCATACGATTAACCTGATTTCAGAAGAAGAATAATAAAGAATACACGTACTGTTGGCTAATCTTTTTTATCTCGGTGAAAGTTGAGTATATATTTGTCTTAAATTGAGCAGGTTTTCTTAGTGAAAACAGTAAATGTAAATAAAATGTGTGAAATATACCAAAGTTTTTTTTTTAAAGCATTCAGTTTTTACAGTTGTAGTAATTGTCCACTTTAGTGAGTAATAGAGAAATAATGGTTTGACAGTAATAGCTTTCACAGGCTGAATGACATTTTGCTTTGTATATTTTCAGCAGTAGATGGATGATTATCATTGTAAATATTGCAACCTCATTTTTTTTTTTAGATGCTCTCTCAGATCCAATGGTATGACAACCTTATTATGCCAGTTGTAGATTCTCTGAAGTACCTCACATCTCTAAATTATGATGTTTTGGCTTGTATCCTATTAAATGGTTTGTAGTAGATTTGTTTGTGAGACTGCGTGTGGATTGTTGGGGGTTTGGGGGTGACTTTCTCATTATAAACAACATGCATGTTTGAATTGAAAAGAGAAATATTTATGTTGTAATAAATTCTAAATATAGCAAATGTACAAGTAATTTAGTGTTTGAATATTCTGTACTATGTGTTCAGAAGCAATTGATAAATTTTATTTTGACCAAGAATAAGCCAATATATGAAAACACGTGTTCAGTATACTCTTAATTTTGGCTGCAAGACTTGATTAACATTTACAAAGGGAAACGAAACAGTCCTGGTGCTCTCACACTTCTGCCATGCAGCTCTGATTGGTGGTGAACATTGTAGTATCCCAAAATAATTTATTTTTTCTTCCTTGAAGTCAGAAAGAATATTTTATAATTAATGCTTATTGTAAAAAGACTCCACTGATACTCCGTGATTGTGATTATTTTTTTAAATTGAGCCATCCATTTAGGTTTATGTTTTATTCAATTTGTATGTTATGTTTTTCATAAAGGTGTGGAGTTTTTGTAACCTGTCAAAAGCAGATTTAGATATTTTTTAATTAGCTTTGTATTGTTTTCAAATGAATGTTTCTTTTTATATTGCTTCTTTGCATTAAACATTTTCTTTAACACTTTGGAAAGATTGTATTATTGAGGCACTGGCAAATCCAGAGAAAGAAAAGATGAAACATGATGACACCACAATATCTGCCTGGTTGCAGAGTGAGTACTTAGTTTTTTTATGGAAGTGTATACAATTATATAATGATTAAACTTCCATCATATATTGATGGAAGTTGTGTTACTATCATAGCTGATTGAAAGATTTAAAGGATTTCATTATACTGACTGAAAAATGATTGTCTAGTGGGAAGGGTTGTTAATTGGTTTTACAAACTCGTAATCCTGGGCCACCTTAAATACCTTCACACCTCTCTATCAGCGTCTTTTGTAAATGTGTCTTTCGATTGGCACCTTCACAGGCAGCCTGCTTTCCCATCCCCCTCCACTGAAGCAGGTGAGTCTGTTGCAAAATTTTCAAAGCTTAAGCCTCATTATCTGGCAGTGAGGTGCCTGGATTTTTATAGGGTAAATAATATATCATTATTTGGAATACATACATTTCATATGTGTTCCTTGTCTACAACAATTTGTGTAAGTGTAGGATGAAAGGAAATGCAAGGCAGGAAATGCTGATCACATAACTAAAGCGGAAACGTTTTCCATGTTATACTGTGTGAAGACTTTAGTCCAAATATTAAATAAACATGTGCACTTCTATTCAAGAATATAACCAAAGAAAAAAAATCATTTGATTTTCATGTTGCTGTCAAACCCAAGCTCAAATGTTAATTGACAGGAAGTTGCTATGTATTCTTAAATGGTGTACAGGTAAGAACTGCTGCCTTATAACCCTAAGGTTCCGGGTTTGAGGCCGGGTGCTCTGCGTTTTGGGTACTGAGCTGCTAGTATTATTACTATAATATAGTAAAAACATACATTGATTTGAGTCTGTAACACCCGGTGTAAATTTTGGGTACGTGTAAAAGTTAGCCTTTTTTTTTATTATTCAGTTTTGTTCTGTCAGTGGCTTTCACGTGATACAACGAACTTGCTTCTCCCTCTCTGAGTTGATGGCATTTATCTCCATTCTTTTCACAAGAGCAGCGATATGACCGCAGTTGCTGTGATTGATGCCAGCTCAGAACTATTTGTTGTACCTACAATCAAAGATACGATGTCCTGTGACTACTATGCGGCATTTGTGCTTTGACTTCAAAGACACCTGCGCAGAACATGTGAAAAATGACAGATGTGCTGCGATCTCGGACATATGGCAGCATTTTTTTGAGAACTGTGTTTTGAGTTACAACTCAGGGTAAAGGCATTTTGAGTCTGTGGTCATAAAACTTATGGAGCCGACTTTAGCTGCAGATGGTAGTCCCATTTTATCTATGGTGCCAAGCAGAGTTGTGTCATGGTGCATCAGTCTATTAGTCAGCAAAATCGGTGCGAAGAAGCTGTCTGTTGTTAGGTTCTGCCTTTGTCCAAAAACTGCTCCATAAGCTTTATGACCACAGACTCAGAATGTCTTTGCCCTGAGCTGTAACTCAAAACACAGTTCTCAACAAAATGTTGCCAGATGTCCGAGATCGCTGCAGATCTGTCATTTTTCACATGTTCTGCATGGGTGTCTTTTTTTTTTTTTTTCTTGTCAAAGCTCAAATGCCGCATGGTAGTCTGATAGCGGTCATGGGACATTGTATCTTTGATTGATGGTACAACAAATAGTTCTGAGCAGTTATCAATCGCAGCACCAACTGTGGTCATCGCTGCTTTTGTGAAAAGAATGGAGTTAAATGCCATTAACTCAGAGTGGGAGAGACAAGTTCATTGTACCATGTGAACGTCACTAACAGAATAAAACTGAATAAAAAAAATATATATATTGTGATAAGAATGAGTCGGAGACATCATAAAGATTTGGGGCAGCCACCCGTATAATTGAATCGGCTGCAAAAGTAGTTGTAAATAGCACGATGTGCTTAGTTCAGAGTCCAGAACAGAACTGCCTGTACCGAGGCAAGATGGCAGTTTTAAGGGGCTGGAAGGGAAGTGACGTCATCTATGCCGGAACTGGGAGTGGTGTCCTTGTGCCCGGAAACAGGCGGGATTTCCCGAGATAGGTCTGCAAGGGACTGAGAGAGAAAGTCGGTACACTCCGCCACCCCCTGGCCTGGCGTAGAATTACTAGTGCTTAGGCCCTTCAGCTGGTTCCCATGCGCACATGTGTGACAATATATTTTTTTTTTTTTTTTACAAATCGCTAAAATTTACACCGGTTGTTAGAGACTCAAATCAATTTATGTTTTTATTATATTATAGTAAAACACTAACGGCACAGTACTCACAATGTAGAGCACCCAGCCTTGAACTTGGAACCTTTGGGCAGCATAGCAACTTCCTGCCAGTTGACATTTGAGTTTGGGTTTTAAACTCATTGACAGCAACATGTAAATCAAATTATTTTTTTTCTTTGGTTATATTCTTGAATAAAAGTGCATGTGTTTATTTAATATTTGCACTGAAGTCTTCACACATTACACAGTTTACATCATTATTAGTATAACATGGCAAAAGTTTCTGCTTTAGGTATGTGTTCAGTATTTCTTGCCTTGCATTTCCTTTCATCCTACACTTAAACAAATCTTTATAGACTCGCAACACACATGAAGTATATGTATTCCAAATAACTATATATTATTGTACCTCACTGCCAGATACAGAGACTTGAGCTCTGAGAATCTTGTTGCAGACTCGGCTCCATTAGTGAGGATAGCAGGCTGCTTGCTGCTTGTGCTGATCAACACATTTATGAAACAAAAGTCGCTGATAGAGAGGTGCAAAGGAATTTAAGGTGGCCCGCGAATTATGAGTTTTTTCATAGGCTTTAGGGATTTTAGTGTTTAATTGTGTGTGCAGTATTTAAAGGTGTGCGAAGTTGTGTTGGTAAATTGTCTCTGTTCCTAGGATGCAGCGTTTTATTATCACACGTGTTTGCTGTATAAATCGCACAGGTTCAGCAATGCACAGATAAAGTCTGCAGGTAAAGCCCTCAAACTAAGTGAATACATATAATTAGGCAAGATATAAATTCTGAAGTGAGGGCAGTTGCTTTGGTTTCACCCATGGTGTAAATGTGTTTTGTTTTTTGTTTGGTATTTGGCCTTTAGTCTAACACTGTTTTATTCATTCTTTCCTCATTTTAAAGGTCTTGCTAGTCTTTGTGGTTCAGTCTTAAGGAAATACCCAATTGAACTAGCAGGGATACTACAGTATGTAGCAAACCAGTTGAAAGCAGGGAAGAGGTATGTTTTTTTTCTAATGTAATATGTCCAAAATAGTTTTATATACATTACTGAAACTTCTCTTAAAAAGTTTAATTGTTCAAATAGGTTGAGAAGAAAAAAAAAATATTTTATTAAATGTTTCAGCATTGTAGTGTTTCTATTATTTTCAAATGCAAATCATGCTATGGATTAGAGTTGATGAGAAAAGCCTGAAAAGCAAAATCAGAGATATTTTTAGAATGAATAATTTACATTGTAAAAATAGGCGTAATATAAAACAATAAAACATAACAAATTAAGAGTTGCATGATATTAATCTATTTTACCAACAAATTAATCAAGATGATGGATTTCTCTGACTGGGATTTTATGGAATTTGTAATGAGAGTTTATGATTTAGTAAAAAGTTTACAATATCATTAAATATGTGCTTAATGCAGTAAAAATTTTAAAACTATAATTAAGGGTTTTGCTCGGTTCCTTTGCTGTTTCTACAGTACTAGTCCAAAGTTTTAGAGCAGCTCAATTTTTGTTCAAAGTTTATCCTCCTGAAATGCAGTGAAAGGGTGAGCAGTAAACTACCAGAGGTTTACATTTAAAGCTTAGGTTAGCAAACACTGAAAAAAGGAAATTTCAGAATATTGCAAGCAATTAAAGTAAATTGAACCTTGCAAGGTGAAGCAAACAGTTTACACAGGTGTCCCAACCTCTGTTGGTTACCTAAAAGTCCTCTTGTCTATCTTAGAGCAGAGTTGGAACAGACTGTATAAGGTTGTAAAAACCAGTGATAATGGAAAGAAAATAACACATGAAATGACAGTGAATTATTACTCTTAGAAGTATAGGACTTTTATTTAGAGAAACTGTAAAAAAAAAAAATATATATATATCAAAGTGTCAGTGAGTATGGTGTGCTACATAATCCAAAGGCAATTGGAAACTGCATTAAACTCTGAGGGTCATCAGCCTGCAAGATAGGCGCATCACAACACAACAGTTTCAAGCATAACTTAATGGTGGTTGAAAAAAGCAAGTCTCAGTTTCTTCTGTGAAGAGGAGACTTTGTGCTGCAGGTTTGACAGGGTGAATACCAATAAGAAAGCCATTATTTAAAGGACAAAATAGGGCCTTGAAAAACTGGGCATGGACTACTGCAGACTGAAAGAAAGTCTTTGGACAAATGCGTCAAAAGTTTGGTTCATTATGCAGGGTGTTTGTATGCTGATGAGTTGGTGAAAGAATGGTTGTTCAGTGTATGACACTAGCTGTAAAACTTCTGAAGAGGAAGTATGATGATTTGGGGTTCTTTTGCTGGAGGCAGAGTTGGTGACTTGCACACAGCAACTGGCATTCTTAATCAAAGGGGTTACTACAGTTTAGTTATATCCGCGAAAGGTGGCTACTTTGACAAATCTAAATGTGAACAAAATTTTGTGCATTTAATGAATCTTTGTCTTGTTTTTTTTATTTACCATTGTTTATTCGTTCTATGCCTTGGTATCATGAAACATTAAGACTTTAAACTGCATGCATTTCCATAATAACTAAAAAAGGAGGTGTTCTAAAACTTTTAACTGGTAGTTTAACTTGTGCATTTCTGCAGTTAAAATTACTGACTAGACATCCAAACATTACATTTTTTGCTTGGTATATGTGTAGATCATCAATTTTTGCATCTTTTGTTATTTTAATGTCATAAATTTTTGTCTTCTGTAGTTTTGATCTGCTGATTCTCAAGGAAGTGGTGCAAAAGATGGCAGGCATTGAGATTACAGATGAGATGACAACAGAACAATTGGAAGCTATGACAGGCGGGGAACAGCTGAAGGCCGAGGTAATAATAAAGAAGCTTAGGAAATTTAAAGGGTGGGAGTGAAAGCTAAAATAAAGATGATTATAGGCAGATATAGTCATGTTGATCTACAATTGATCTGAATTGATGTATTGTTTACTGCCTGGCTCATCATGACAAACATTTCTGTTTATATTTGTGATCAGAATCTGTGTCTTTGTGTGTAATGGGAATCAAAAAGAATAAAAGGTGAATGCCTTTAATGGAAGGATAACATCCATCCATCCATTATCCAACCCGCTATATCCTAACTACAGGGTCACGGGGTCTGCTGGAGCCAGTCCAAGCCAACACAGGACGCAAGGCCAGGAAACAAACCCTGGGCAGGGTGCCAGCCCACCGCAGGGATGGATAACATGTTGGGTGATAATGCAGGATCTTATATAATATTCCTTAAGACTGTTAAATTAACCAAAATAATGTTTGAATATTAAAAATCGGTATGTATTCTAATACATTTGAATGTACGTTACAACTTTTGGGTACTATATTTGCATTTGTACTCTTATGTACTTTAAAGCATGATATGTGTATGATTTGTGCACCATTTAAAATTTGCAGTGAAGAGCTGTTTTTTCTAATGTTACATTTATTTGAAATCTGCAGTTTTTAGTTGCAAATAACCTGTAACAGGACCAAGAAAGAATCTCTCTAGTGTTCAAACACATTGAAGATAGTGATTATTCATTTTTTCTTTTCCCTAGCTGTGTTCCTTCAGACTCCTAGAAAACACAGTAGTACCTGCACATCTCTTTTTATAAGTATACATTAAAGAACTGTGAGTCTTTACTTGGCTTACAATTGAAACAAGTTAATTTACTAAATGTGGCATTGTAGCAATTTGTAAGCATTTTATTATTAGTTTCACATGTACCCTTATTCAGTGCAGTTCACAAAAAATCTCTAAAATATACTTAATAAATAATACAGTGCAAGATATTACAGTAAAGGTGAAGAATCAAAGCTTTTTTGCCTTGTATGTATATCATTTTTTAACAAACAACAAGAACATCTTTCACTGGTTATTAACTTCTTACATTCATGTCTAAATGCAGGACTGCATACTAGAATATTACAAGGTCTGAGTTATTGTGGGCTTTTGATCATTGTAATTTAATAGGTAAAACTGAAACTTTAATTGTTCATTATTCATGCTTGACAATATGTCTGGTTAAATGTCTAGTACACCCATGTATCTGACCATAAAACTTTCAAACCTACTCAATACATGTCAGGTTCACATGGTGCTGACTCTTTTCAAAATGCAGTGTAATGTAGAAAAGTTTAAAGTGCCTTCACAGGAAAATTAAATTGTATTCCATCTTGTATTTATAATAATGACTTGCAGGAAAAAATCGTCTGAAAATAATCAAGGGGTTATGCTGACACAATTATGGTCTCATGTAGGCAAAATGCAAAAACAATTCAAAAGGCAAATAAAATGTTAGACTGTGAACAGGACTCAAAAATTGAGTCATTTAGAGTAATCTTTTCAAATGGCAGAATGAAGGGCTGTTAAGGCAACTTAAAAAATATTTAAAACATTTGTTTAACACTAGAATTACCAGAGCCCATGAAAAAACTCGTTAATAATAGTTTATCTATTATTTCCACTCTAAAACTCCACTTCACTCCCAGAAAATCAATCAAGGCGTGAACTCGGAGAAGTTTGTGCATGTTCTAAGTCGGTGGGGGGATGGAATAGCCGGCTGCTTGCAGCCTGATTTTATCAGCACATTTAGATGACAGAAGACGTTGGTGGAGAGCTGTGAACGATTTTAAGAAGCGATTTAAGGTGGGACGGATTTACGAGTTTTTTCATGGGCTCTGGTAATTCTAGTGTTAATAAGGTAACGATACATACATCATACAATAACCTGTACTTTAACCTTCTGGTCAAATGGGAAATTTTACTGAGGTCTCTTTACCTTACCAAAATGGGATCTGCATTCTTAAGACTTTGACCCTACCTATGTACAGTACACCCCCAAATTTCATGGGGGGTTGGGTTACGTTCCTAGAGCACCCGCAAATTTGGATGTGGTTTTAAAAAAAAAAAAAGCCTATTTTTATAGTTTAAAACCTGAATAATCCCCCAAAACACTTTCATTTAATTTCAAACTCAGCTTAATACATTACCTAAAAAAAAAGAATGTAAAGGTAAACTCGTATACTGCACAGTACTGTACTGCTATGTCTTCTGCAGTGCTAGATTGTAAAAATACCAATGTTACCACTATATGTACTGTAATTCATGCCAACTTGTTTCCATTGCTCTGAAGCATTAGAAGGTGTAGGGCCTTTCGACGACATCTTGGGGCTTTAACTCTTAAACTGCCACATAATTGGGGGTTAATGCATCCCTGGACGCCAAATACTTTTTTGCTGCACTTTAAGTAAACATCACAATTCACAAAGAAAAAGTTAAATTTTAATGGAACACTTTTTTCATGCAAAGAGCATCACAATTACTGCAACACTGATCATTTTACACACTGCTAATGAACTGTAAAAACTATTTTAAAAAACTACTTGAACAATATGTACAAGGTGTAACTGACGCCATGGATGAAATCACCAAGCCAACTGCACTTGAACTGGCTGCACGTAAGCGCACAGAGGTAAGCACTGATGCCAGCAGGCTATAGTGCAGCGGCTCAATCCCAGAGACAGTCAGGCTGCAGTGCTGCAGGGTGTCACGCATGGGTCACAGAATTGCACAGAATCACAGAAGATTGTAGAGACAGGAACTTCATTCAAACACTTCAAACAAACATGTCTCTTTTAGAAGTAAAACAAGCTCAGTATGCAGTTAGTTATCGATTAAAAGTATAGGCAAACATCATAGGGGAGCACAATGGGAGTGGGACCCACAACAGGAGTAGAGGATGTCTGGGGGAGGAGAGAGAAACAAAGCAATCGGCCAAAAAGGACACGTGCTGTTCAGGATTTTAAGTAGGCATAGCGTGAGAAGCATATCATGCGACACAGCAGCCGCAAATAAAGGAGCAATGTGAAGGTAGTTTATCAGTGTTTTTTAAGAGTGCCGCTAAGATTCACACTGTTTTTAAGTGGAGATTCCAGGGATGCACCCAGCCTTGGCCAGACCTGCACGCACTCAGAGACAAAAACAAAGCGAACCGGTAATCAAACAGCAAACAATGAAATTAAAGAAAAAAAATGAAATTAATGAAAACAACAATACCACCCCAGTTCCCCTAACAGCAATTACACATTAAATACAACAAAGCACTAACAAAACGCACAGAGTAAATCATGAAAAAAGGCAAAGGATGAAATGTAATGATGAAAATAGATAGTCCAGAGATCCGCACGTTGAATGGGAATGTAAAGATAATCCTACCGCTTGTTCCTGAAATGGTGAAGACGGGTAGACGGGTTCAGGAGCGCTCCAGTCCTCATGCAGACAGGCAGACGGCAGATAATCCAGACGCACAAAACGATCCAGGACAAAACGAATTAGTACAGGTAACCCAACAAATGGCAGACAGGAACTTGTAACACAAATTACAAAAACTATTTTTTTTGCTTTTGTTCACTGGCCCCCTTTTTAAAAGCTGCACTGACATCCGTTGACCCCAACAGCCCCAGCACCCTCATCAGAGCCACTGCAGGGACTGCTGGGAGTTGCAGTTTCAAATTCTATTGGCTACTTTCACCATCCCAAGCCACGTTTTCCAATACATTTGCATCCTGGTCTCTCTACAGTGCATTATTGCCACGATTAAAGCCATAAAAATTGTGGAGGATATTTGCGGTTTCTGCTAACAATTATTAGATAGGTTCTAAGGAAACATCCGCAAATGACTGAAGCAGCGAACTCTGAACCACGACTTCGAGTGGGTCTACTGTACACATATGGTTATGTAGAAAGAATTTCTTTATATTTTTTTGGTTTAGCTGTGTCCTCACTTTTGTTAATTATTGCCATCAAATGTGGCATTGCCTAAAGCTTTGGCATTTTTTAATTATTATATATTACGCCTTTTAATTTTTAGACTTAAGGTGAGAAGGCTGTTCAAATTTTATGTCTTGATTCACGTGTTTAGTGATAAAGGTGAAAATTAAGGGGAAGTGTGTTTTAAATGAAGACAGGAAGCACTTCATATACAGTGCTTGGGGAGTTTAGAGTAAACTTCATTGGGGGAAATAAATATTGAACGCATCAACATTTTTTTTCATAAAATATACTGTAATTCCAATGAGGCTATTCACTTGTAATTCTCACCAGACATTGGTATTAACTCAAGACATTCACAATTATAAAAAATTCACAACATTAAATGCTATAAATAAAGTTATGTATAATAAAGTGGAATGACACAAGGGAAAAAGTATTAAACACACCAATAAAAAGCAGTACTTAACATCTTATCTAATTTAACATCTGGTAAAAAGTAACCTAATAAGATTTTGGAACAACATAGGTTTTAGTTAACCAAACGAATGTGATGGACTAAATGGTTTTCTGTTTTTGTCAAACCTTTTATGTTTGCTGACAAATTCAGTAACTGTCCACTTGAAGACTGATCGAAACTTTCATTAGTGCTATTTTGGAATGTAATACAGGATATTCAGACAGATAATTTAGATTCAAACTTGAATGGGTAGATAGGCTCCCACTAACTGACATCATCCCTGAACTGGTTTAAGTGAATTTGATATTCTATAGGTGGTTGTATACAATTTGTGTAGCATTTACAGAAATGTGCAAGGAAGTAGACCCATTTTAATAGTTAAACAAAATATAGCCAACTAATATAAAATTTAACTGACCAAAGTACTTCAGGGGCTGGTTGATAATCTCTTAGTAGACTCCACTTTTAACACATATGTTAAGCTTCTGTATTAGCATAGATATTTAATAAGTACAAATGGCTTTTATGTAGGCATTTTTCTTACATTTCCAAGTTAATTCTTCATATTGAGACAGGAAGATGGAACAAAAACAGATCATAGCCCTTCTAGAGTTCTTTATTAAATCAGCTCTGAACAGGTCTTTACTGGAGAGCCCCCCTATAAGAAGCTGCTAACTAACCAGTTTTAAGGTGCTATATAAATTTAATGCAGAATTATTACACTGTGTGCACAATTATTAGGCAAGTGAGTATTTTGACCATATCATCATTTTTATGTGTATATTCCAACTCCAAGCTGTATTAACTTGAATGCTTATTGGATTTAAGCACGTCAGGTGATGTGTATTTGTGTAATGAGGGAGGGTGTGGCCTAAGGAGATCAACACCCTATATCAAGGTATGCAGAATTATTAGGCAGCTAGTTTTCCTCGGGCAAAACGGGCCAAAAAAGAGATTTAACTGACTCTGAAAAGTCAAAAATTGTAAAAAGTCTTTCAGAGGGATGCAGCACTTTTGGAATTGCTAAGATATTGGTGTGTGATCACAGAACCATCAAACATTTTGTTGCAAATAGTCAACAGGGTCGCAAGAAACGTGTTGAGAACAAAAGATGCAAATTAGCTGCCAAAGATTTGAGAAGAATCAAACGTGAAGCTACCAGGAACCCATTATCCTCCAGTACTTTCATATTCCAGAGCTGCAACCTACCTGGAGTGCCCAGAAGTACAAGGTGTTCAGTGCTCAAAGACATGGCCAAGGTAAGGAGGGCTGAAACCCAACCACCACTGAACAAGAAACATAAGTTGAAACGTCAAAACTGGGCCAAGAAATATCTGAAGACAGATTTTTTCAAAGGTTTTATGGACCGATGAGATGAGAGTGACTCTTGATGGACCAGATGGATGGACCTGTGGATCAGTAATGGGCACAGAGCTCCACTCCAACGTGGAGGTGGGGTACTGGTATGAGCTGGTATTTTTAAAGATGAGTTAGTTGGACCTTTTTGCATTGAAGATGAACTCAAAATCAACTCCCAAACCTACTGCCAGTTTTTCAAGACCCTTTCTTCAAACAGTGATACAGGAAAAAGACCATGATTTTTATGCAGGCCAATGCTCCATCACTTACATCGAAGTTCTCCACTGCGTGGCCAGCCAGTAAAGGCCTTAAAGATGACGGAATAATGACATGGCCCCTTCCTCATCTGACCTAAACCCTATCGAGAACTTGTGGGCACTTCTTAAACGCTAGATTTACGGGGGAGAAAAACAATACACCTCTCTGAAGAGTGTCTGGGAGGCTGTAGTCACTGCTCCACAAAAAGCTGATCGTCAACAGATCAAGAAACTGACAGACTCCATGAATGGAAAGGCTTATGACTGTTCTTGGAAAGAAGGGTGGCTATATTGGTCATTGATTGATTGATTTATTTTTTTTGAAATGTCAGAGATGTTTATTTGTAAATTTTGAGGTGTTTGTTTATTATTCTTACTATAGCAGATGAAAATAAACAAGTGAGATGGGAAAATTTTCATTTTTCCTTTAGTTGCATAATAAATCTGCACACTAATAGTTGCCTAATAATTGTGCGCACATATGTATTCCCCTGATGATGTTCACACTCACATTTCCGTTGTGAAACATTCAGGTTTCAGGTTTATTAACATTTTGGATTGACTGATAGCACTGTGTTTGTTCCATATTAAAATTAATCCTCAAAAATACAACTTGCCTAATAATTGTGCACACAGTGTATTTTTGTTGTGATTTTTGGGGAGGGTGATAAAATTATTAGTGCTTAATGTCTATAATTTGCTTAAAAATTTCATGATGGGGTTGCAAGATAAGCTGAGTGTTGTGCACCTTGAACCTCCTTTCTGTTTACAATACGGCATTAAATACCAGCCCTCCATCCATCCATCGCCCAACCCACTATATCCTAACACAGGGTCATGGTGTCTGCTGGAGCCAATCCCAGTCAGCACAGGGCACAAGGCAGGATTTGTTCCACTGTAGGGCACACGCACACACTAGGGACAATTTAGGATCACCAATGCACCTAACTTGCATGTCTTTGGATGGTGGGAGGAAACCCACGCAAACAAGGGGAGAACATGCAAACTCCACGCAGGGAGGACCCGGGAAGCGAACCCAGGTCTCCTAACTGCAAGGCATCAGCGCTAACACTGTGCCACCGTACCGCCCATACCAGCCCGTCCTTAATTCAGAAGAAGTACTGTACTTTGGAAAAACAAGTTGTGTGTTTTGTTTATGACTCGGATTCTGCACAGTTAGAAAAAAATTTTAACTGCCATAAGAAAGGCACATTTACAGTGATGCTGGACTATACACCAGTGTGAGGGGGAATGGTGTCTCATTCAGTGGGTATCCTCCACTTCCCATCATTGCTAATGCTCATATACTCCAGGATCGTTCTTCGGTTTGGCTAAAAGACCATCCTCCATTGCAAAGGTGCGCTATTCAACCCTGCTTAAAATCTGTTAATTGCAGGAGTGGTGCTCAATGACATCTACTAGACTTGAACACCACATAGTGCTGTATGATCACTATGCTTTAACAGCAGAGGGCGACTCTTGCTCTCGTACTGTGTAACGTCATTAAGTGCTTCATCATCTGCCCTCTATCTTTACTATATTATTTCTTTCTTCTAAACTGAATTCCTTCTGGGTGCTCATTTCACAATTTCTTTTGTAAGTTAATGATCAACAAACATTTTATTTAGAGAAACAATTGCATTGCTTTTTTGAAAGTCTTTTCTTCCTGTACATACCTTATGCTCCTTTAACTAACAAGGCTAGAATCTATGCCCAACTGTAACACACATCATGGACTGCCTTCTGATGCAGAGTTCTAGCACTTAGGCAGTTCATATAATGGAGGAGTGCTCAAGATTTGTGTGTGGGCCTTATCCACTAAGAGCTACAATGAAAGTCTATTGTGGAATGACACAAAAATTGAAGGAAAAGCCATGTTGTCCTTTATTATGGTAGATTTATGAAGACTTTAGAATGCTATTAAAGTGGAATCTTTGCTAACAATTTTTTTTTTTTGCGCTCCAGGGAGCATATTTTGGTCAGATCCGGAATACAAAAAAGTCCTCTCAAAGACTAAAAGATGCCCTTTTGGATCATGAACTTGCATTACCCCTTTGCTTACTAATGGCCCAGCAGAGGAACGGAGTTGTCTTTTTAGAAGGTGGAGAGAAGCATTTGAAGCTCGTTGGAAAACTGTATGATCAGGTATGTCTTCTGCAGGCCTGTTACAGTACTAACAGAGCAGCACAGTCTGACTGCCCTACTGTAGAGTACAACCCCTCTTTCTTTTCCATGTAAATTTCATAGTGACCAACCAAGGGTGGAAACAAGTGTGATACTTGGTATACTGTTTTAGATATTGTTTCCCATGGATTATATATTAGGTTATCAACAAAGAGTCTGTATCCTAGATTTTTTTCCTATTCATTTTTCTATTTTCTTTGACTTTGCTCTTCTCCCTACTTGGTATTGGTAATACGTAGATTTTATCCTAAAGAACTAGTGTGGCTGCACATTTTCCTTTTGTTATTCCTTACAAGATTTAAAAGAAGCTCTGTTAGTTATGAAACTGAATGTTCTGAATGGCTTTCTGTTTTAATTTATTTGCCCACAAAGACAGACTTGAGAGTCACCTCTCCTGACTTTGTATCAGTTTTATATATATTTATATTTTCTGTTTGAGGGAAAGGTGTCTGATTATTCCTTCTTGGCAAAAGGACACCACGCTTATCTTAGGGCCCTAAACAACCTTTTTCCCAATACATGGCATACAGTCATGAAAAAGTTTGGGAACCCCTCTAAACCTGCATAATAATTTACTCTACTTTCAACAAAAAAAGATAACAGTGGTATGCCTTTCATTTCCTAGGAACATGTGAGTACTGAGATGTTTCCCAGACAAAGATTTTTAGTGAAGCAGTATTTAGTTGTATGAAATTAAATCAAATATGAAAAACTGGCTGTGCAAAAATGTGGGTCCCCTTGTAATTTTGCTGATTTGAATGAATGCAACTGCTCAATACTGAATACTTGCAACACCAAATTGGTTGGATTAGCTCGTTAAGCCTTGAACTTCATAGACAGGTGTGTCCAATCATGAGAAAAGGTATTTAAGGTGGTCAATTGCAAGTTGTGCTTCCCTTTGATTCTCCTCAAAGCAACTCTCAAAAGATCTGAAAACAAAGATTGTTCAGTATCATGGTTTAGGGGAAGGCTACAAAAAGCTATCTCAGAGGTTTAAACTGTCAGCTTCAACTGTAAGGAATGTAATCAGGAAATGGAAGGCCACAGGCACAGTTCCTGTTAAACCCAGGTCTGGCAGGCCAAGAAAAATACCGGAGCGACATATGCGCTGGATTATGAGAATGGTTACGGACAACCCACAGATCGCCTCCAAAGACCTGCAAGAACATCTTGCTGCAGATGGTGTATCTATACATCGTTCTACAAATTCAGCACAGTTTGCACAAAGAACATCTGTGACACAAGGTGATGAGAAAGAAGCCCCTTCTGCACTCACACCACAAACAGTCACTTGTTGTATGCAAATGCTAATTTAGACAAGCCAGATTCATTTTGGAACAAAGTGCTTTGGACTAATGAGACAAAAATTGAGTTACTTGGTCCTAACAAAAAGCGCTTTGCATGTAGGAAAAAGAACACCGCATTCCAAGAAAAACACCTACTACCTACTGTCAAATTTGGTGGAGGTTGCATTATGCTGTGTGGCTAGTTCAGGGACTGGGGCCCTTGTTAAAGTCGAGGGTCGGATGAATTCAACCCAATATCAACAAATTCTTTAGGATAATGTTAACGCATCCGTCACAGAGTTGAAGTTATGCAGGGGTTGGATATTCCAACAAGACAATGACCCAAAACACAGTTCGAAATCTAGAAAGGCATTCACGCAGAGGGAGAAGTACAATGTTCTGGAATGGCCGTCACAGTCCTCTGACTTGAATATCATCGAAAATCTATGGAATGATTTGAAGCAGACTGTCCATACTCGGCAGCCATCAAATTTAACTGAACTGTAGAGATTTTGTATGGAAGAATAGGCAGACACTCATCAAAGGCTATAGGAGGAGTCTAGAGGCTGTTATATTTGCAAAAGGAGGCCCAACTAAGTATTGATATATCTCTGTTGGGGTGTCCAAATGTTGCACCTGTCTAATTTTGTTATGAAGCATATTTTCTGTTAATCCAATAAACTTAATGTCACTGCTGAAATACTACTGTTTACATAAGGCATGTCATATATTAAAAGGAAGTTGCTACTTTGAAAGCTCAGCCAATGATAAACAAAAATCCAAAGAATTAAGAGGGGTTCCCAAACTTTTTCATATGACTGTATATAATATATAATATTTTTTTATGTTACTTTACCCCATGTGGGGTTTGTAGTGATGGCCGAGAATAATTTTGAATCTCATGTTTTTATGCCTAATGGAGCTAACAAAGTTTATTCTTTAATTGAAACAGGCAGCGACAAGTGCTGGACAACAGCAAACAATATCAAAGCATCCATGAAAAAATACTCACATTAACTTGTGTCTAATAAGCCACATCATGATGTCCAGCTGTATACTGAAAATGTACAAAGTGCATGCATATTTTTTTAAAATATTGTTAAAATGTTTCCTCCAGTTAAACTGAAGTAGCCCACAACTATGTACCCTTTAACATGGGTTTATGCTTTGGAATTGAAGACAACAGTTTTTGTCGATTGTATGGAGGGGAGAGATGCATCTTCAATTCAAAAGCATGACCGTGTGTGAAAGTGGTTCTGGTTTGTGGACTACTTTTGTTTTGCTGGAGGAATCGATTTAACACTATTTTAGATTAAACAAACGCATGCATATTACATATTTTGATGGATGGGTTTACATTGATTGTGTTGCCCTAGTATTGTGAGTTTTTATTCATGGGCATTTTGGTATTCTTTGCTGTTTTACAGTGTTGGTCACTGCCTGCTTCCATTAAAGCATAAACTTTATCTCCATTCTACATAAAAACCTGAAATTCAGATTATTGGTCATCAGTACAAACCACATGAGTGGATGGAATATTCCTTTAAGTTGCAAAGTTTTTTAGTTCAGCAAAGGATATAAAAATTTGCTACTGCTTCCATAAAGCTGTGTTCCTGATGTGATTCTTCAATGTGAACTGCCTGGTGATTGATTGTGTAATTTGGTGTCATATTCAAAAATTGGCATTTTGACTATGGTTCAGGGTTAAAGAACTGCCAGTTAAAGGTACAAGATTGCCTTTGATTAAAATTATACTGTTTAGCTCAGTTATTTAAAGCACCTAGTTTTCTCAAAAAGGTTTTATGTTCGTATATGTATCATAGTTCCTTAAGAGTAGAGAGTGGTTGACAAGCTGTTTAATGCAAGCTACTTCTGTGTTCTTGATTGTTTATGTGGGAGGGAGACTGTTTTTTATTCCCATTGATGTCAGATTGCTGATAAAAATAAACAACTGAAAATAAACTGCTTGTTTATAGTGAGTCTGACTGCTTTTCCACACTTCTCAAACTTGATATGCTATAGCATGCTGTATGAAAGATGAAATTTAACTTCCTGTTTGGAGAAGGTTTTTAGACATGCCTAATAGTATTTAAAAACCAATAATTAGTATAACACCCAAGCAAGTACCAGCTATTTATTTACAGGTAAAATTCCATTAAAACGAACTCCTAGGGACCTAAAAAAATATTTCATTGTAATGAGATTCTGCATTTGTTACTATAGTGCTTTCTTTAATTTGCATCCAGGTGTTTGCAATCATTTCAATAGCTTCTTTTGCATTAATTTTAATCTCCTCCTGCCTACAAGTTATGATGACGAGAATTGTTCTCAGCATTTCCTTGCGATAATACACTTTCAGGGTACAAATGATGCCCAAATCCAATGGCTGAAGCAATGCTGTGAAATTGGGTGGGAGAAATTCAACGCGAACATTATCTAAATGTGGAAGCATGTTCTGGGCAGCACAGTTATTAATCACGAGCTGAATCATTCCTTTTTTCTTCATATTGTGAGGTTTCTGAACTCTTTTGAGACTAACTATATATATATATATATATATAATAAAGCTGCTCAAAAAAATTAAAGGAACACTTTCAAAACACATCAGATCTCAATGGGAAAAGAAATCCTCCTGGATATCTATACTGATATAGACTGGGTAATGTGTTAGGAGCGAAAGGATGCCACATCGTTTGATGGAAATGAAAATGATCAACCTACAGAGCCCTGAATTCAAAACGCCCCAAAAATCTGAGTGAAAAATGATGTGGCAGGCTAGTCCATTTTGCCAAAATTTAATTGCAGCAACTCCAAATTTTACGCAGCACTTTGTATGGCCCCTGTGTTCTTGTGTACATGCCTGACAACATCGGTGCATGCTTCTAATGAGATGACAGATGGTGTTGTGGCGGATCTCCTCCCAGATCTGGACCAGGGCATCACTGAGCTCCTGGACAGTCTGAGGTGCAACCTGGTGGCATTGGATGGACCAAAACATAATGTCCCAGAGGTGTTCTATTGGATTTAGGTCAGGAAAGTGTGGTGGCCAGTCAATGGTATCAATTCCTTCATCCTCCAGGAACTGCCTTCATACTCTCACCACATGAGGCCAGGAATTGTCGTGTACCAGGAGCCACTGTACCAGAATAGGGTCTGACAATGGGTCCAAGGATTTCATCCTGATACCTAATGGCAGCCAAGGTGCCTTTGTCAAGCCTGTAGCGGTCTGTGTGACCCTTCATGGATATGCCTCCCCAGACAATCATTAACCCACCACCAAACTGCTCATGCTGAATGATGTTACAGGCAGCATAATGTTCTCCATGGCTTCTCCAGACCCTTTCACTTCTGTCACGTGCTCAGGGTGAACCTGCTCTCATCTGTAAAAAGCACAGGGCACCAGTGGTGCATCTGCCAATTCTGGTATTTTATGGCGAATGCCAATCGAGCTGCATGCTGCTGGGCAGTTAGCTCAGGGCCCTTTAGAGGACTAGGGGCCCTTGGGTCACCCTCATGAAGTCTTTCTGGTTGTTTGGTCAGAGACATTCACACCAGTGGCCTGCTAGAGGTCATTTTGTAGGGCTTTGGCAGTGCTCATCCTGTTCCTCCTTGCCCAAAGGAGCAATACTGGTCTCGCTGATGGGTTATGGACCTTCTATGGCCCTCTCCAGCTCTCCTAGAGTAACTGCTTGTCTCCTAGAATCTCCTCCATGCCCTTGAGACTGTGCAGAGAGACACAGCAAACCTTCTGGCAATGACACGTATTGATGTGCCATCCTGGAGAAGTTGGACTACCTGTGCAACCTCTGTAGGGTTCAGGTATCGCCTCATGCTACCAGTAGTGACACTGACTGTAGCCAAATGCCAAACTAGTGAAGAAACAGTCAGAAAAGATGAGGAGGGAAAAATGTCAGTGGCCTCCACCTGTTAAACCATTCCTGTTTTGGGGGTCATCTCATTGTTGCCCCTCTAGTGCATCTGTTGTTAATTTCATTAACACCACAGCAGCTGAAACTGATTAACAACCCCCTCTGCTACTTAACTGACCAGATTAATATCCCATAAGTTTCATTGACTTTATGCTATACTCTGATTAAAAAGTGTTCCTTTAATTCTTTTGAGCAGTATATATTATTGAGAATTAAAATATGATATAATATATAAAATTTTCACCAATCCCAGCCTTGCAGTTTTGAAAAAGCCAATACTGCTTTCTATGTGCACTCCATGAAAATGAGGTTCCTGTATAGGGTTACTGAGTTGGCTCTCTGTGACTGAGTGATGACCTCAGAGTATAACAACTGCTGCTTTGGATCAAGAGGAGCCAATTGATATGGTATTTGCATGTAGCCGGGATTGTCTAGTGGGTGCCTTCCTTAGCAGGTGTGTAAGGCACTGCATGCTGGGAGACGACTCAGGAAGTGCTTGTAGGTTTTTATCTTAGGCTAACTTGAGAGCATCTAGGAGTTCTCCAAGAGGAGTTGGAAGAATTTACTATAGATAGAATTGTCTGGTGGCAGTTCAGGAATCATCTGCAGAAGCAGAATGAAGGCAATAATTAAATTTGAAATAGATGACCTTTAAGGATTATTTGATCTTATGCTAAAATATACTTCTTTCTCCTAAAGTGCCATGACACTCTGGTGCAGTTTGGTGGATTTTTGGCTTCTAATCTCAGCACAGAAGATTACATTAAGCGTGTCCCCTCTGTAGATGTCCTTTGCAAAGAGTTTCACACACCTCATGATGCAGCTTTCTTCCTCTCTCGGCCTATGTATGCACATCAAATACTGGTAAGTCCTCCAACTTCAATGTACGCGTGTTATCGTTTTGTGTGTTTAGTTGGCAATATAATTCTTTTAGCTCAGACTTTATGCCACAGTGAAGATTTAAAGGTTTTCACAAAACCATATAATTTTAGTATGCTTTTAAACCTTTTGAAAATAATTTTTAATGTTATTGATTGCCATACTAATTGGATTAATGTTGTAGTCTTTTTATTAGTTGCTTTCTGAATTGAAGTTGATCCCTTAGTTTTCCTCAAAATAATCTTAATTAGTTGGAGCTTGAATTCTGCAAGGTGTAAATACCAAAAGTAAACAAAGTGGGAATTCAATGTCTAGGTGGATACAAAATTAGATTAGAGTTATGGTGAGAACTTTTCCCATCACCTAATTCTAACAAAAAATAAAAAAGTTGTGTCCATCATGGATCAGTTCTGGGCTGCTGCTCCTCGATTTCATGTGGACATGGAAGAGAAGTTGATTTTATAGCATGAGCACTGTGAGATAGAGTGGTGGAATTAAGGTGCATCCAAGAACTAATTCAGCCACTGTAAGGAGTCTCCCGCTTCAACCCATACCTTAACCCCATGATTCCTCATTTACTGTCTGGCAGCATCTCGCATACCATATTGCTTGAGAAATGCTGCACTAGCCAATAACTGTATTGATAATAGATCTACTTTTATACAACAACATTCTGATTAAGTTTTATTTGAACACAATGGGAGCCAAATTATTTACAGTTTTTAAAATTTTAATTGATTTTCTATGTTTTTGTTGCTTTGTTTTGATTTTAAACAAATGTGCTTAACTGGCACATATGACAGTTCAAACTGTTTCTTTGCACGTGTTTATTTGGGGCGGATGGGGAATTGTAAAAGCAGAATTTATGTATTTGCCGTTACAGAAAAATATGAAAAAAAATTCACAAGTAAAATAAACAGGGATAACTTCTGCTTTTCTTTGTTTTAGATCACTTTTATACAATGAATTGTATTCGATTCAATGTAATAATTAGGAGTACAATTAAAATGTAAAAATAAATTGTACGAATTAATAACAAAGATAATAATAATCCTGTGTAATAGAAGCTGTGATAACATTTTAATTTTTTTTTTATAATTTTGTTAAAATACATCAATTAAAATGCTTGACCTGTTGTAATATATTGATCTGTTCTCTTTGGTCATATTTCCACTTCACTGTGTCGGTCTTTTTTATAACAGTTTTTCTATTTGCTTTGCTACAGAATTTTTGTTATGACATTTTTTTCTGTCTAGCCACAAATTAATGAGTCACCAATAAATTAAATTTAATCTTAACCTTAATCTAACAAGATCCTGAGGTCACAGCATACTTGTGTTTTAAATTGTGTTACTTTTCACTAGTGAAGCAGTGTTTTTACCTTTTAAATGTATAATAGAACATTTTTTTAACTTCATGTTACTTTTCCTAATTTTATTTTTTTTAGTCAAAATATGATGAGCTGAAAAAGATTGAAAAGGGAAACCGGCAGCAGCAGAAGGTTCAAAAATACATCACAGCGTGTGAATGTGTGATGAGTCCAGTCCATGAAGCAGTTGTTTCACTGCATCCACCCAAAGTCTGGGATGATATCAGTCCCCAGTTCTACTCCACCTTCTGGTCACTTACTATGTACGATCTTGCTGTGCCACAAAATGCCTATGACAGGGAGGTCAACAAACTTAAGGCTCAGATGAAAGCTATTGAAGAAAGTTTAGAAATGGTGAGCAATTTTTACTTATTATAGATTAGAATCAAATGTCATGTCCTTTACACGTTTTGTAACTTTGTGATGACCAGTGTGGTTTTCTATGCTGTGCCCATAGCATGTTTTCAGGAGAGGCCCACCGAATGAGCAAACTAATTATGAAAGCAGGCTCAGATACATTGTGCAGTCTTGGCCCTCTGGAGTTAGTAAAAGAGAGAATGAAGACAAAACTGATATCCATTATGAATAATGATACATATCCACTCTTGACACAGAATCATTGAGTTACCTTTTAGGTGACATTTATTCAACAGAAATGTGTCAAAAACACTACTGGAGGTGTTTTTTTTTTTTTTTTTTAAACCTATGGCAGTACACCTTTATAGTGTCTCATTGTGACTACTTTATTTTTAGCAAGTCATAAGATTTTTTTTTTCTGTTTTATCATTGCTGTGTATGTTTCAGGGTGGTGGTGGTTCTTACAATATTTCTCAGTGATTTAGTCAAAAGCTTTATTTCCCATTGGGTTAGATAAGTTCAAAATCCATCAGTCTCTCTTCATCCCTCCTTCAGACTTGTCACAAGTGAAGACATCCCATGTCCTTGTTTATTTAGGAAGTCTTGTCTGAAGCCCAGACAGTGTGGCCAGTTGCAGGAGCAGTACTGGAAAAATAGCTGGTCATTAGGACTGCAACAAATTTTTAATGTAACTGAAACACCTACATCAATCGAGAGTACAGTATGTTGGTTTAAAGAGTCTTTAATCTTAAAATCTACTGTAGACACTGAGACTGGTGGTATATCTGAACTTGAGGTTTTTGCAGAAAAAGTAGTTTGTCAAATTTAGTTCTATTTATGGGACTGTAAAATCGCCAATACCTTGTGAGCATGTTGTCTGCTGACATATATTCTTGAATGGTTTCTGCATTGAATATAGGAAGGAAGCCCTTCAGAGCTGAATACATTAAAAAGGCAAAACTTTCAGCTGGTTTGAAACTGGAAGCCATTGCACAGTATTCAGAACTACAGTTGTTATTGACATATTATTTAATTTTAGTTAAGATAATTGCTAAAGCAATTCTTTTGTGAATTGCTTGAAAAAAAGGCATTAGAGTAACCTCTGTCTGGTATAATGGTAACTCATCTTAAATTTCCTGTTTATTTAGCAGGAGAATTAGGAGTATAGAGCATTAACATTAGAAATCGTAGACAGAGCAATATCAAAGATAGCTCTTAAGTTAAAGTTGAAGTCTGCAAAATTAAAGCTTAAGTCATATAAGTTGGATAGCAACTTTTAATTATATCCATCCTGCAGTAGAACGTTGTCTCTCTAATCCTCCTTAAATCTTTGGTTGAAAACTCATGTAATGTTTCATTTAATTGAGATGCAGCAAGAGAAAGGTCTGTAGTTGTCAAACATTTATCACAATGACTGGGTTGGAAACCAATCTAAAAAATTTTAAATGGATTGTAGGTGTTCTTTTATCATAAGATCGCTGATGCAAGATTCCAGTTGTACTTATTCAGAAAGAAAGTGCATATCTGAAATTAATGAACTTTTTATTGTAGTGGAGGACTGATTAATACTATTCATTGTATCTTTTTATTAGAAGACCAAATTACAAAAAGTAAAGCATAGTACAGTTTAAGATGCAGTCAGTGTAGTATTACAGGTATTGTGTTCCAAAAACTTATATCAGACTTAACACTCATATTTTGCTACTGTCCAATTCAGAGCGCTATTTGAAAAGAGAGTGCATTCTGAAGGGACACTCCATACATAATAAAACTGCAAAAACAGTTTTAGTAGAGACCCTTGCACATTTTGTCTTAATGAATTGTGTCCAAAATGTTAAACAAAATTTGAAGCATTTCCTCCAAAAAGAGCATTATATTTTTCCAGGTTAAGGTAATGTTTCACTTTCCCATTAAGTTATGGAGATAAATTATGGTTCTTCCGTTTAAGTTATTGTTTGAGTAGTGTAGTGTTAGATATCATGGTAGACTTTTAATGTTGTTTTACCTGGTGTTGCTCCAAATGTTGCAGTTAAAAAATTGGTAGTAATTTTCGACTTAAGGTTATCTGCAATAGATGTCAATGTTTTAATCCAAAATTGTGTTGAGCATTTCCAAAACATTTCACTACATTGTATTAATTTCTGTTATCTTTGTTGTGAACAAAATACATAACCATAATACATTTAGTTTTAATATAAATACTGGCAGTCCCCGGGTGACGTACGAGATAGGAACTGTAGGTTTGTACTTAAGTTGAATTTGTATGTAAGTCGGAACAGGTACATTATTTTAATAAATGCTTTTGTTTACCGACTGTAACCAAGTGCTCTGCCAATGAATGATGGAGTTTCACCTTTCTCTGACCTTTTATTATTTCTACTTTGTTTTCAATAGTAATGGTTTTTCTTGCTTTATTGTATTACCAGCACTTGCATCAGATTTGTGTTTCAGAGACATTCTTGAAGGGTGAAGACAAAAGGTTAAGATGAGGTCTTCTGCACAGTACTGTACACGCTATCACAGCAGGATGGCACCCATCGTCAACACGTCTGATGTATTGACAAGAGACAACTTCCTGCTATGTGTGTAACAGTACAAGCAGGCTTGCTATTGCGAATGAATGGGGGCGGTTCACCACCCGCCCACCACATAGTCCCCTCTATTACAGTATGCTACCTGCAGCATCCACCCACCGAGAATGAACATGGTGCGGCCAAAGGCGGGTAGTGAATCGCCCACCACTGCCTCCATTCAACAGGCAGCTACCCGAGGCACACTACAATGCTACCCCTCACTGCCCTGTTCACCCTTAATGGCCTCCGTTCAGCCACAACCAGGTCACCGCTTGCAGCATTACCAGCCACCCACCGAGAACGAACGGGGCAGCTGTTTGTGGTGGGCGGGCAGTGAAACTCCCCCCTCTGCTCCATCCAGCCTGCGTCCAGTCAGAAGCAGTAGCTGCTGCGGCGGCATAGTGGGCGGGCAGTGAACCGCCCCGTCAAGCCTCCGTCCTTCACACGAGCGATAGCTGTGGCCCCGGTGACTATTAACCAAGAGTCACCGCTTGCCATCGGGAGCCGCCCGAGGGACACTACAGTGCGCAAGCAGCGAAATCGCCCCCTCCAGCCTCCGTTGAGGCACCGCTTGCAGCGTCTCGGCAGCTGCGGCTCCGTTTGCAAGTCCTAGGTCGGATGTCGCTAACTTGGGGACTACCTGTACTCTCCTTTTAGGAGGAACTACTGCATATAATTTTTTTCAGATAAAAATCAACTTTATTGACATATATATGATATTCTTGCTTGACTTTTTGAAAACCGTTGACAAAACAAACATACATGCATATAGTGTGTGCAATATTTTTCTTGTGCTTCACTGTTAAGCAATATTACTAACTTTTGACATATTTAAATTATAAACTTTGAGCTTCTGTGTTTAACAAATAATTATTATAAACCATTGGACGTGCTAGTACCTTATGATCATTTTAGAACCCTAGTGAGAGACTTGCTTATTGGAATATATGTATATGACCTGTGGGTTGGGTGATATTCAGTTTTCAAAATTGAAGATCAATCTTTTTTAAATTATTAATATGATATTGTTTATACTTGGAATAAGCATCACTTTCAATTTAACTGCATTTTATAATTTTGCCACTTGGTGGAAGTATATGCACTGGAGTTGGCTGTATGCATTGTCAGCTGCTGCAGCTTCTTAAAATGCTCCAAATTTGGAAAATGTAAGAAAAAGCATTATTTTGTAATAGTGTGGTCATTTGTTTATAAATATGGAAGTATCATAGACATTTCACTAGAAAATGTTAATGAAAACTTGGAAGTTCTAATTAGGTAAAAACTGTCTGACCAAAATTTCTGATGATTCATTCACCAAACTATGCATTCTTAGCCAAGAATACAAACATGTTGATTTTCTCTGATTTCAGAAGGGAACATTGAGTAACAATTTGCCCTGCTGTACTGAAAACACGTTTAGACTGTACGCTAGTTGCACAAATGTACAGATTCATTTGTGCTAATTTGGCCATCAGAGGGAATTGTCTTTCATTGTTTCGCCACCAAATAAGGGGGTCCTCTTTGCCACAAATTAGATTCTTCTGCATAGTTTCTCTTTTTGGCTGCTCTACTTTGCCCAGTGATGCCCAGGATGAAACAGGTTCCTTCACTTTTCCAAGCATATTGGCCGGAGATTTTTTTTTTTCCAATGTTGACGCTGGTTCACATTTGCCTTCATTTCCAGCTCTGATCGACACTGACTGTAGTGACAGAGCAGTCAACTCCTGCTATATTTTATCCTGTGTCTATAGAAGTTTGTTGTGGTTGCCATGGTAATGCGGATCCAAAAAGGTGGCAATGCGAATCATTTCCTGTGTCTCATTATCACACATTGCATTAAATTTTTTGAGCACACCAGCTTTAATGTTTTGGGTTAATTGGATCTCCCCCTGTTTGGCAACAATAATGTCATTTTTAAGAAGCTTTAGTTTGGGTGCTGATAAAGAAACTGTTACACAGTGTTCTCCTATCATCTGCTAAAACACACCTGATCGCTGGTGCCTGCCCCAAGTTAGGCTCCAATATCTTTTTTTTTTTTTCGAAACCCAGTGAGTCGCACAGTCCTATGAAGAAGACACAGAGTCTCTAGAATAACATTGTGATTTACATTAAGAGTAGGCCAGGCTGCGTAACAATCATTTTGCTCTCTGAAAAATAAACAACTGATTCAGCCATCAGGTTGTGGAGATAAATATTTTATCACATATACTGTATAAAAGATTGTCGTGTGTGTGTGTGTGTGTGTGTGTGTATATCTATATGTATATATTAGATAGATACTTTATTAATCCCAAGGGGAAATTCACATAATCCAGCAGCAGTATACTGATACAAAGAAACAATATTAAATTAAATAGTAATAAAAATGGAAAAAAAAAAGAAAAAATGAAAAAAATAAAAAGAAAAAAGCAGACAATAACTTTGAGTAATGTTAGCATTTACTCCCCTGGGTGGAATTGAAGAGTCACATAGTGTGGGGGAGGAACGATCTCCTCAGTCTGTCAGTGGAGCAGGACAGTGACAAAAGTCTGTCACTGAAGCTACTCCTCTGTCTGGAGATGACACTGTTCAGTGGATGCAGTGGATTATTCATGATTGACAGGAGTTTGCTTAGTGCCCGTCGCTCTGCCACAGATGTTAAACTGTCCAACTTTACTCCTACAATAGAGCCTGCCTTCTTAACAAGTTTGTCCAGGCGTGAGGCGTCTTTCATCTTTATGCTGCCACCCCAGCACACCACCGCGTAGAAGAGGGCACTCACACAACCGTCTGGTAGAACATCTGCAGCATCTTACTGCAGATGTTGAAGGATGCCAGACTTCTCAGAAAGTATAGTCTGCTCTGACCTTTCTTACATAGAGCATCAGTATTGGCAGTCCAGTCCAATTTGTCATCCAGCTGCACTCCCAGATATTTATAGGTCTGCACCCTCTGCACACAGTCACCTCTGATGATCACAGGGTCCATGAGGGGCCTGGGCCTCCTAAAATCCACCACCAGCTCCTTGGTCTTGCTGGTGTTAAGGTGTAAGTGGTTTGAGTCGCACCATTTAACAAAGTCTTTGATTAACTTTCTGTACTCCTCCTCCTGCCCACACCTGATGCAGCCCACAATAGCAGTGTCATCAGCGAACTTTTGCACGTGGCAGGACTCGAGTCATATTGGAAGTCTGATGTATATAGATTGAACAGGACCGGAGAAAGTACAGTCCCCTGCGCGCCCCTGTATTGCTGAACACAATGTCAGACCTGCAGTTCCCAAGACGCACATATTGAGGTCTGTCTGTAAGATAGTCCACAATCCATGCCACCAGGTGTGAGTCTACTCCCATCTCAGTCAGCTTGTCTCTAAGGAGCAGAGGTTGTATGGTGTTGAAGGCTAGAGAAGTCCAAAACATAATTCTTACAGCACCACTGCCTCTGTCCAGGTGGGAGAGGGATCGTGTAGCATATAGATGATGGCATCCTCCGCTCCCACCTTCTCCTGGTATGCGAACTGCAGAGGGTCGAGGGTGGCGGACCTGTGGCCTCAGGTGGTGAAGCAGCAGCCGCTCCATGGTCTTCATCAGATGTGACGTCAGAGCAACAGGCCGGAAGTCATTCAGCTCACTAGGACGTGATACCTTTGGGACAGGGTGATACAAGATGTTTTCCAAAGCCTTGGGACTCTTCCCTGTTCCAGGCTCAGGTTGAAGATGCGCTGTAGAGGACTCCCCAGTTCCAACGCACAGGCCTTCAGCAGTCGTGGCGATACACCATCTGGACCCGCTGCTTTGCTGGCACAAGTCTTTTCAGCTCTCTGCTCACATGGGCTGCTGTAATTGTGGGTGGGGATGTCTCGCCTATGCTGGTATCAGCAGAAGGATTGTTGGAGGATGCAGTACTCGAGGTGAGAGTGGGTTAGTGATCAAACCTATTAAAGAAGTTGTTCATTTGGTTTGCTCTCTCCACGTCTGTCTCGATGGCGGCACCCGCTTGAGCTGCAGCCAGTGATAATCTTCATCCCATCCCACACTTCCTTCATGCTGTTGTTCTGCAACTTCTGCTCCAGCTTTCTCCTGTACTGCTCTTTCGCCCCTGAGCTGGACTCGAGTTCCTTCTGCACGCTTGAGCTCATGCTGATCACCACCTTTAAAAGCCCTTTTCTTCTGGTTCAAAAGGCCCTTGATGTCACTTGTAATCCATGGCTTGTTGTTAGCATAGCAGCGTACTGTTCTTACTGGAACTACAATGTCCATACAGAAGTTGATGTAATCAGTTGTGCATTCAACAGCCTCTTCAATGTTCTCACTATGTGACCCAGCAATATATTCCAGTCTGTAGTTCCAAAGCAGTCTCTCAGAGCCTGCTCTGCCTCAGGGACCACTTCCTGAATGAGCGTGTGGTTGTAGGTAGCTCCCTCACTCTTGGTTTGTATTGAGGCTGAAGCAGAACCAGGTTATGATCTGCTTTCCCAAGCGCAGGCAGCGGGTGGCGCTGTATGCGTCTTTAACGCTTGCATACAGTAGGTCGATAGTCCTGTTTCCCCGGGTGTTACAATCCACATACTGGGAGAAGGCAGGTAATGTTTTGTCCAGCGTTACATGGTTAAAGTCTCCAGCGATTAGCACAAGTGCCTCAGGGTGCTGCGTTTGTAACTTAGCAACTGCGGAATGGATGATGTCACTCGCCATCTCGCGTTAAGCTGAGGGGATGTAAACAATAACAATCACGTGTCCAAACTCTCTGGGCAAGTAATAGGGCGCAGACTTACGCCAACAGTTCGATGTCCCTGCAGCAAGTGGAGATTTTAACGCTTTACATGTCCTGAGTTGCACCACTTTGTATTGACATAGAGAGCGAGTCCTCCTCCTTTCTTCTTTCCACAGGTACTTGCGTCTCTGTCCGCTCTAACTGTGCTAAACCCGGTAGTTCCACATTAGCATCTGGGATGGTAGTTGTTAGCCACGTTTCACTAAAACAGAGCAAGCTGCATTCTCTGTAGGTTCTGACATTTTTCACCAGCACAGCCAGTTCATCGATCTTATTTGGTAGTGAGTTTACATTTCCCAGGATCACAGAAGGCACCGACGGTTTATAACGCCATTTTCTCTCAAGTTGTCTTGATTTAATCTTATCTTTTATCTTTGCGCGCTCGGCTGCCCGATATCGCCTTCTTACCTCGTCAGGTAAATAAGGAACCACACCGGCATAAGCATTTCTTCTCAGTGCTTTAAGCTGACTACTTGAATAGGCGATTCTCGGAGTGTAAAAATCCATGTCAAGTAGTAAAATAGTAAAAAAAAAATGTCCAGGGAGCAGTTTCACATAAAAGAAAGTGGTAGAAGTGATCAGTGAAATAGAGAAAAATAGAGATAAAAAGATAAAGTCCTATACGGAGCTGCTGGAAAGGCTGCCACTCGGATGCGGCGCCAGAAATGAAAGGGATTTCAGATTTATATATGTATATATCTCATTATATAATATATACATATATAATATATACATATATATTAAATTATATATTTATATATATATAATAGGTAGATATATATATATATATATATAGATAGAGATATATATATACACACACACACACACATATATATATATATATATATATATATATATATATATATATATATATATATATATATATATATATACATACATATACATACATACAGTGGAACCTCGGTTCACGACCATAATTCGTTCCTAGAACTTTGGTCGTAAACCGTGTTGGTCGTGAACCGAAGCAGTTTCCCCCATAGGATTGTATGTAAATACAATTAATCCGTTCCAGACCGTACAAACTGTATGTAAATATGTACAGATTAAGCACAAATATAGTTAATTACACCATAGAATCCACAGTGTAATAGTAAACTAATGTAAAAACATTGAATAACACTGACACAAAACACCCAGGCTCCCTGATCAGCTACAGGAGCTGGCTCGCTCATGCGCTCTCTCTCTGTGTAGCGCGAGCGCACAAACACACACACCTATCCGTCCCCCCAATCCCTTCCCTGTCAGCTGCCCGGCTCTCTAATCTCTCTGTAGCACGTGCTCGCAGCATTTTTTTTAAAATGACTTTTAAGTACAGTAGAAAAAAAATTCCAAAGCGCTTGCAAAAACCAACTCACAAGCAAACAAGAAAGCGAGATTGCAGGAGATCACGCTATTAAACCTAAAGCCTGATCGCTGTAAACAATGTTTTTAAAATGAGTTTTAAGCACAGCAGAAAAAAACATCGCACAAATCCTAACTTCATTTAAAAACCAACTTGCAAGCAACCAAAAAAGTAACATTGCAACAAATCACACGATGAAGTCCTCCATGTAAACAATTTTAATGAATTTTAAGCACAAGGAAAAAGCGAACATTTGAAAAGAGAAATGTAACATCGCACCTAATCGCTATGAAAAACTCCATCTGTAAACCTTTCATGAGTTTTAAGCACAAGGAAAAAGCGAACATTTGAAAAAGAGAAAAATAACATTGCAACAAATCGCATTATGAACTAAAAAATTACTTTTGAAAATCCGTAATACAAAAACCACCAAGAAAACTAACCTTGCATGAAACGAGTTCTGGCATGAAGTGTTTTCCTCCAGGTGTTTTCTCTCTTGTGATTTCTTGGGTTTCTGGTGCTTTTAGCTGTTTAGCTGGTGGGAGTGAAAGCCTCATGCAGCCATTCCAAAAGACGTTCTTGTGACCCTCCACATTACTGGCAGTCTGGCTTTGTTTACATTATTCTGCTTGAAAGCACGTGGGTTCTCCGATTGGTAAATGAGTAAACTGGTAAACATTTTTCCACCTTTTGTAATTTCTTTCTTTACTTCGATTTCAGTTTTCTTCAAAACTTTCTTCTGACAACTCTCCACTTGCTTAGAAGCCATAGTTAACTGCAAAAGCACACAAAATACTGTAGAGCACAAAGAGAGTGCACGTCTTATTGAAAACAATGAACAAGGAGCGGCTTTGCTTAAATGAAAAAGCACGGCAGCTCTCTTTCTCTCTCAGGCTGCCTGTGGGGGGAGGGGGATGTTTTCGCTTGCACTACAGCCTACAGATAGGCAGGCAAACACGTGCAGCAATCTCCTCCTTCCCTTCCCAGCAGGCACGCTGCTCGCCGCTCTTGCTCTCTCTCTCTCTCTCAACTGAGGACGCAGGGAAACTGGCTTGTTCAGCAAACACGTGAAGCAATCTCCTCCTCCACCTCCCTAGCAGGCACGTGCTCGCTCGCCCTTTCTCTCTCTCTCTCTCTCTCTCTTTCAGCTCAGCTTGCAGGCAGGCAAGGGAACCTGGCTTGTTCAGTATACCGAGTGTGTGGTTGTGAACCGAGGCAAAAGTTTGGCGATCTTTTGGTCGTGAACCGAGTTGTACGTGAACGGGGACGTTAGTGAACCGAGGTTCCACTGTATATATATATATATATATATATATATATATATATATATATATATATATATATATATACCCATCCCGATCTACATACTCTCAAATAGCCAAGCCACACACCGTGGCACAATGGTAGAGGCTTCGCCTCTAGCGCCGACATGAGAGGTTCGATTCCCGGTGCATTCTTTCCATTGTAAACTCTCCCATTTGTATTCGTGCTTTTTGCAAATGATCCGATAATAGTTGGTTATACCTGTGTGTTAGTTTTAGACTGCTCACATGAAACCTCTGAACTTGATGGCGTTGAACTCAATGCTGGAATGTGCTGCCAGCTTTTGTTATGTTTTTTCGGCAAATGTGACAAGTGACTTTGTTTAAATCTGCAGGCTCTCCTTTTTTGACAGTGTTAAAACCAAAAAACTGCCAAATAGAGGTTCTAGTTTTCTTTTTTTGCAACTAAATCAGCCATCTTTTAGTAGTAGACTAGTTATGGCAATTTTGAAGTTACTGTGTTCACATTGCCTAAATTTGGACATTATCCACATTTATTTCAAGCATGCACCAATCCTCGTCTCTAAGCAAAAATATTGTGGGTCACAACTGGAAATACTGCAACAATATTGCTCCCAAACCTAGTGAAAGTATTATGTTTTTTTTAAATCCAATATTATTTGTGCTTTAATTGTGGTTATTTTTTTTATTGTTCATATCATGGTTATTTGTCAAGCTGAATATAAACTTGGTTCAGAATTTCAAGTATACTCACAGGAACGTTTAACTTATTAATTTAAGTATACAAATTATTTCCCCTTGTCTCTGGAGGTAGAGCACAGAAAAATAGTGTTCGTCTGTTGTCACCATTTAAAATTTTAAGTTAAATAAATTCATTTTCTTTTACTATCATATGCCTTAGTAACATCAAAAACTCCATTTTAATGAGCAATACAGTTTAAAACATACATTTTGTTTAATGTTTTATTTTTGTTTTGTTGTTTAGCCACCAAATAAAAAAAAGAAGGAAAAGGAGCGTTGCACAGCTCTACAGGATAAATTGCTGGAGGAAGAAAAGAAGCAGTTGGAGCATGTCCAGCGAGTTCTGCACAGACTTAAACTGGAGAAGGACAACTGGCTTTTAGCAAGTAAGACAGACCAGTAGTTACTATATGACTGTAAATGTCCACCTGGAAAATATATGCATTTGTATATAAGGATATACGCGCGTTTAAAAGTACATGACTGCATTTCAGCCAGTAGCTTGTAGCATCTATTTTAAAAGCAGTAACTTCATAGTTGACTCCGATAACCAATTAGCAGTCTCTGACACTTGTCTGGTAGGATTTTTTTTCCCAATCTTATTTACAAAACTTTACTGTCATTGTGAGATTTAAAGCATATTTTGCATAAACTGCTTTCTTTAGGTCCTGATCAGGTCCATTTGAAAAATAATTGTACTTCAAATGGGAAGAAACAAATTCTGATCAAATCTTGCGTCTTTTGGTTTTAAAAATTGCCAAAAGCAATCCCAAATTATATAATGGGTTCAAAGCATTACTATGTATGAAAGTAGCATTAATTTAATTCTTGTGTGTTCAGTGTCAAATTCATTATAATGTAATTCATAATATTAAAAGGGTTATAGTTTGTCTGCATCACTCTATAATGCACATCTTGTTTTCCACAGAATCCACAAAGAATGAAACAATAACAAAGTTCTTGCAACTCTGTATTTTTCCACGCTGCATCTTCTCTGCCATTGATGCTGTATACTGTGCACGCTTTGTTGAACTGGTCCACCAACAGAAAACTCCAAATTTTTGCACACTACTGTGTTATGACAGGGTAAGTCTAAATGTTCATTTGTATAAATTGATGTTTCGTTGTTAGTCATAGATAAGATGTAGTGTTTATAAAATATAGGATGATACATTAGAATCTACTGTATATTTAAGTATTGTAGTATCATTACATGCATGTACCTGTAGAAGTCTAGCCATTGGAAGTAATTAAGTTTTAACATGTATTTATGAAGGTCTATTTAAATGTTATAAATATAATGTATACTTAAGATTATTTGCTATGATAAATTGATTTACATGTTGGTATAATGATTAGTGCTGCGGCCTCACAAACCAAGCATCTAATCATATGCTGAGTTGTCTGTTTAGCTTTCTGATGTTCTCTCTGTGTCTACATCACATTTCTTCCTAAATTTACAAAGACATATATACAGTTAGATCCATAAATATTTGGACAGAAACAATTTTTTTCTAATTTTGGTTCTGTACATTACCACAATGAATTTTAAATGAAACAGTTCAGATGCAGTTGAAGTGCAGACTTTCAGCTTTAATTCCGTGGGTTGAACAAAAAGATTGCAGGGGCTCAAAAGTAATTGGACAAATTAAATAACTGGAAATGTTCATTTCTAATACTTGGTTGAAAACCCTTTGTTGGCAATGACAGCCTGATGTCTTGAACTCATGGACATCACCAGATGCTGGGTTTCCTCCATTTTAATGCTCTGCCAGGCTTTTACTGAAGCGGCTTTCAGTTGCTGTTTGTTTGTGGGCCATTCTGTCCAAAGTTTAGTCTTCAACAAGTGAAATGCACGCTTAGTTAGGTTAAGATCAGGTGACTGACTTGGCCATTCAAGTATTTTCCACTTCTTTGCTATAATAAACTCCTGGGTTGCTTTGGCTGTATGTTTCGGGTCATTGTCCATCTGTATCATGAAACACCGGCCAATCAATTTGACTGCATTTAGCTGCATTTGAGCAGACAGTATGTCTCTGAACACCTCAGAATTCATTCGGCTGCTTCTGTCCTGTGTCACATCATCAGTAAACATTAGTGTCCCAGTGCCACTGGCAGCCATGCATGCCCAAGCCATCACACTGACTCCGTGTTTTACAGATGATGTGGTATGCTTTGGATAATGAGCTATTCCACGCCTTCTCCATACTTTTTTCTTGCCATCATTCTGGTAGGGGTTGATCTTGGTTTCATCTGTCCAAAGAATGTTTTTCCAGAACTGTGCCTGCTTTTTTAGATGTTCTTTAGCAAAGTCCAATCTAGCCTTTCTATTCTTGAGGCTTATGAGTGGCTTTCACCTTGCAGTGCACCCTCTCTATTTACTTTCATGCAGTCTTCTCTTTATGGTAGACTTGGATATCGATACGCCTACCCCCTGGAGAGTGTTGTTCACTTGGATGGCTGTTGTGAAGGGGTTTCTCTTCACCATGGAAATGATTCTGCGATCATCCACCACTGTTGTCTTATGTGGACGTCCAGGTCTTTTTGCGTTGCTGAGTTCACCAGTGCTTGCTTTGTTTCTCAGGATGTACCAAACTGTAGATTTTGCCATTTGTAATATTGTAGCAATTTCTCGGATGGGTTTTTTCTGTTTTTGCAGCGTAAGGATGGCTTCTTTCACCAGCATGGAGAGCTCCTTTGACCACATGTTGTCTGTTCACAGCAAAATCTTCCACATGTAAGCACCACACCTCAAATCAACTCCAGGCCTTTTATCTGCTTAATTGATAATGACATAACGATGGACTTGCCCACACCTGCCCATGAAATAGCCTTTGAGTCAATTGTCCAATTACTTTTGAGCCCCTGAAATGAAGGGGTTGTGTTAAAAAAAATGCTTTAGTTGTCTCACATTTTTATGCAATCTTTTTGTTCAACCCACTGAATTTAAGTTGAAAGTCTGCACTTCAACTGCATCTGAGTTGTTTCATTCAAAATTCATTGTGGTAATGTACAGAACCAAAATTAGAAAAAAGTTGTCTCTGTCCAAACATTTATGGACCTAACTGTATGTTGTGCTAATTGACATCCCTATATTAACTTGCTGTGAATAAGCATGCATATGTAATTATATATGTGATGGAGAGTTGTTCCACACCTCTAAGACCCAGACTTGGATTAAGCAGGTTTAAGAAAGTCTTTTGTCTAATTTAGTACATGCTACTGAATTCCTTTGTAAATATTATGTTCATATATGCTTGAAAATCCTGTTTTGTGTAACTAGTTTTAATCAAACTTTAAGTAACATATTTGAAATTAATCCAGACTTAATGTAAGGTACTTGAATTGCAGTTTAGTATATATCCTTTATCAAAAAAAAACCAAAACAAATTGCTCCCACACAAAGTGGTACAGGTAACACAAGAGGAAAAAAAATGTTCTAAAATGACACTAAACCTGCTGGAAGTTAGTATTTAGTGCTGGTGGTGATAAAAACTTAATTGCATTATACAAGTGTTGGCATTACAGAAGCAGTTTTCCTGTGGAAACATTCCAGCAGGTAGATATTTTATGAAATGATCATACAGTAGTGGCCAAAAGTTCTGGCAGTGACACAAATGTTGTATTTTGTAAAATTTGTGGCTTCAGTTTTTGTGGTGGCCCTTCACATTGATTTTATATTATTGTACAGAGTGATCAGATGCATACATTCTTTGCAAAGAGCTTTATTAGCATAAAAATTTATCACAAAAACCCATTTTCACTTATTTTGGCCCTTGCAAAACTGTCCAGCAAGCACATGGACCATCTCCTCCTGAGGAGTCTGCTCCAGAACCGTGTTGCCACCAGTGCAGAGCTTGCTCAGTATTAGCAGCAGGTGGGTGTGAGTGCATATGCACGCACAGTGAGGCAAAGACTTTTGGACAACGACCTTTTGTCAAGTAGGGCAGCTAAGAAGCCACTTCCTTCCAAGAAAAACATCAAGGACAGACTGAAATTCTGCAGGAAGTTCAAGGACTGGACAACAGAAAACTGGTACAAAATCATTTTTTCGGATGAACCCTGCTTCTGACTGTTTGAGACGTCTGGAAAATTAATTGTCCAGACAAGGAAAAGGTGAATGCTACCATGAGTCCTGTTTTGTGTCAACAGTGATGCATTATGAGACAATCCATGTGTGGGGTTGCTTCTTATCCGAGGAAGTGGGTTCACTCACAGTTCTGCTCAAAAACACATCCATAAATAAAGATTGGTATCAAAACGTTCTCCAAGAAAGACTTCTTCCAAAAATCCTGGGACAATCTGGTGGTGGTCTGTGTATTTTCCCGCATGATGGAGCACTAAGTCACAAGGTAAAAGTGATATTGAAATGGCTCGGAAATCATTAAATTGATAGTTTGCAGTTGTGGCCAGGAAACTCCCCAGATCTTAATTCCATTGAGAACCTGTGGTCAGTTCTGAAAAAGCGGGTGGAGAAATAGAAGCCCAACATTTTTGTGATCAACTCCAAGCACTACACTGTAAATACTGACTCTTTACATAAATTTGATGTATTTGCCAATAAAAGCCTTTGAAACTTATGAAATGTGTATAATTGTTCAGCAGTATATACCATAGAAACATTACCAAAAAATCTGAAAATGCCGAAGCAGCAACATTTCCAAAACACAGCATTTGTGTCACTGCCAAAACTGGCCAGTACTGTACAGAGAATGACAGGAACTGTTTGATGTACCTTTGTGTAATTAAGTTGCCCCGATACCTTACAGGCGAGAACAGTATCTGCCTGGTGCCTCACACTATACAGTAATACCAACTACTTTGGCATTGAATGATTAACAATGTCTAGTCTATTGACTAAGAAATCATTCCTTTATAACAGGAGAATTTTTATTCTAGGAAGATTTTCTTTGGTGTAGTGCTTACCTAGTTAGGCAAGTGTGGTGTTTTTGGAGAGACACCATAGGTTCCACATCTGTTTGAGGCAGGTGAACCAGCTGTTGTGAGGTGTATGACTTTGGTTGTAAGAGCACAGTGACTGTGTTTTTTGACAGGGTGCATATGTTGAAGACATACCAAAGGATTTGGTAATACTGTAGTTTGATTGCAGATGTAATGGCATGTCCTGATTAGAGTGTTGACTGGGTGAGGTGATTGAGTAGCCACATGGTGTGATAAAAGAGCTGTAGCATAAGTGACACAGGAGACAAAAAAGGATAAAGGAAAGAATGAGAGAGAGGAAAAATTTTGAAATGCGCTATGCACTCTTTCCATGGGAAAAGGGCACAGGTACAGAAGGAGAAGACACATGGAGCTGGACAAATGGCGATTGAATTGCCTGAAGGCTAGCATAGGCAAGTGGACACAGGAGATTACTGATTTACCTTCCTGCCAGTAACAGTTATCTGCTATGCTGAACAATTAAAGAGCTGAGCAGACATGTGGGGGCCTCATAGCTGAATTGTTTGCCATGGGGAGTCCATAAGAGTTAAGAAATGTAGCAGTTGCTTTGCTGAATTTGCTGGGGAAGAGTGATTTTCGGCCATGAGATTTTCCAGATTTTTCATGTTGGCTTTGAGTGTTTCTCACTGATTGATGTGCCTGGATGTTTTGTTTTTAACTACTTAGTTATTTATAACAAAAACTGTCTTTCACACAATTGAGAGGATTTGTTGGTACCCTTTTGCTGCCCTCCATCCTCAGTCATGACTACAGATGCCTCAACAGAGTAATGCCAAGTGCTGTTTTAGTATGACATCACAGTAGGATCACTGGTTGTAAGTTTTGCCCCAGACAATCTCGACATTAGAAGCTGCTTCCTGCTGTTAATTTTTTTCATTGTGTACAAATGGGACCAACTTGTCTCCTGAGCTGTTGTCCTTATTGTTACATGGTAGCAGGTGAGGTGTAAGGAAATAACTAAAACCGTGAATTGCTCATTTTTAAGTGTTAAAGAGTCAGTCAGTAAAAGGTTGTGACTTTTAAGAGAACTAAAAATATGATCAAAACATTTTTACGTGACAAGTTGTCATTACAATAAGCAAAAATGGTAGAAAGAAAACTTGTAGGCAGCTTGTCCCTCCACAAGCAGGAGAATTAACAGCCTCCTACAAAATTCTACATCAGGATGAAATCCCTTATGATGAATAGTATTTAATACTATAACTTTTTACTGTTAACAGACAGCACAGGCTTATAGTAGTAGATTGTTGGGTGCAAAAACTTGCAAACATTGTAGCTCGCCAGTACAAACGATAGAGACTGAAGTTGTCTTGGATACTAAACTTGTTACTCAAACATATTTGACATGTTGCATTGTCAGTAGAAGTATTCCAAGATTACCACAATTCTGTTTTGCTCAGTCATCACCCGTTTTATTGAAGGTGCAACCTTGTAATGACCACCATAAGGAAATCTAATCTTTTCCGTTATAACTTTCATGCAAATTGGGTAAATGCTTTGTACTGTAGATATTTTTTATGACAGTGTTAGAAGATCTGTATAGCATGCCACTCGTTTGTGACAGGACTAGAACTGAAAACATGCTAAAGAATATCTGTATTGGAGCAACTCCTAACTATTAAAGGTGTTGTTTTCTTCAGTTTAGCTTTCCTTTAAGTTTACTAAGTGCACCTGATTTGGGTTAAAGATGATGAAAGTCTTAACACACACATTCAGAATGGTTGCATTATTGTCTGTGTTTAAGTAGTAACAACAATATGCTTATCCTGTCTAACAATTTTTTGTGTACAAACATAAGATGTATAATCTATGTACAATGCATCCAGAATGTATTCGGACCCCTTCACATTTTGCACATTATAATGCAGCCGTATAAAAAAAATACATTTTTCCCCCTCATCAAGCAACACTTAATACTTCAGAATGACAGAACAAAAACTGGATTTTAGACATTTTTGCAAATTTATTAAAAATAAACTAAAACATCACTTTACCACAAATATTTGGATCCATTGAACAGTACTTAGTTTAAACACCTTTTGTAGTGACTGTGTGGCCTGGAGAGTTGATTATGATGTGACAAGCTTTGCACACCTGGATTTGTGGATTTTTCTGTCATTGCTCTCTGCAGATCCTTTCAAGCTCTGTCAAATTGGATAGAGACCAATTGCAGACAGTTCCCCTCCCCATACAACCAAATACCCCCCAAGTCTCTCCAGCGTTGTTTGTTTGGGTTCAAGTCAAGATTTTGGCTGGACCCATTAAAAGCCATTAACATTGTAATCTCTAAGACACTCCGGGGTTGTCATTACTTTGTGCTTAAGGTCATTGTCCTATCAAAAGAACCGTCAGCCCACAGTAAGGACCATAGTGACCTGGAGCAGGTTTTTATTATTGATATATCTGTACTTCGCTCCATTCAGCCTTCACTCAAGTTTAACAATACTACCAGTTCCAGCCCACAGAAAAACAACCCTGCATCATGATGTAATGCTTCACCATTGGATTGGTATTGCATAAGTGATGAGTGGTACCTTGTTTCCACCAGATATGACACTAAGAATTAATGTCAGACAGTTTAGTCTTGGTTTCATTAGACCAGAGTATATAGTTTTTCACATTCTGAGTCCTTTAGGTGCCTGATTGGAAACTCCAAGTGACCTTCTGTATTTTCTTACAAAAGAGAGGCTTCCATCTGGCCATTCTGCATAAAGCCCAGATCAGTAGTGTTGTAGTGATGGTTGTTCTTCTGGTTCTTCTCCAGCCTCTGCAGCACATCCAGGGTGACCCTTAGGTTCTTGGTCATCTCTCTTACCATGACTCTTCTGATTGCTTTGGCCAGACCATCAGGTCTAGAAATAGTTGTGTTTGATCTACATTTAAGAATTATGGGGACTCCTGGGGTAGTGAGTGTTGCTTCATGAGGGGAAAAAATGTATTTAAACTATTTTAGCATGATACGGCAGCATAATAATGTAAAAAAAATAAAGCAGTCTGAATACTTTCTGGATGTACTGTACAGTGGAACCTCGGTTCACGAACATCTCAGAACACGTACAAATCGGGTTACGACCAAAAAGTTTGCCAAACTTTTGCATCTGTTCACGACCACACACTCGGTATACGAACAAGCCAGTTTCCCTTTCGGTTTGTGCATGCTGATGATTTCCGCTTCTGTGTGGCATTGTTCTCGGTCAGATGTGCGTGCTTGCACGTGTGTGCTTTCGCTGTGAACTCTTTGTGCTCTATTTCGTTTTCCTTCTGGTTCGTATGCACCGATTACTGTATTTAAGCATGTGTTCAGCCTTTCCCTGTGCATTGTTGTCAGTCAGACGTGTGTGCTTTTGCTGGGAACTCTTTGTGCTCTACAGTATTTCATGTGCTTTTGCAGTTAACCTTGGCTTCTAAGCAAGTGAAGAGTGGTGAGAAGAAAAGTTTGAAGAAAATTGAAATCGAAGTAAAGAAAGAAATTATTGAAAAGTATGAGCGTGGCGTTTGTGTTACTGATCTTGCTGCCGAGTACAAGAATCGTAGATTTAGACTATTCTAAAGCAGAAAGAGGCCATTAAAGCAGCTCATGTTGTAGAAGGAGTTACAGTGTTAACCAGGCAGAGGCCTTAAGTGCTGGAAGAGGTGGAAAAACTGTAACTTCCTCCCTACTCAGTTCCTCCTCACTTCCTTCATGCCAGAACTCGACTCATACAAGGTTAGTTTTCTTGGTGGTTTATGGTTAGTTTTTGCTTTTCAGATTTTTCGAATGTTCATTTTTCGTTTCGTAGCGTGAATTGTTGCAATATTACTTGTCATGGTTATTAAGTTATGGATTTTTCAAATGTTCATTTTTTCCCTGTGTTTAAAACTCATTAAAAAAAGTGTTTTTAGCAAGTGGTTTGTAGCATGATTTGTTGCAATGTTACTTTTCTTGGTAGTTTATTAAATTATGGATTTTTCAAATGTTAATTTTTTTCCCCTGTGCTTAAAACTCATTAAAAAAAAGTGCTTACAGCGAGCAGTTCGTAAGGCTATAGCAGTAACTCTTGCAATGTTAGTTTTCTTTGTTCAACGTTTTCTCAGTGTTATTCAATGTTTTTACATATAGTTTGCTATTACGCTGTGCATTCTATAGTATACTTAACTATATTTGTGGTTAAAAATCTTTAAAAAAATATATATATATATATATTTTATCACACAGTTTGTATGGTCTGGAATGGATTAATTGTATTTACATACAATCTTATGGGGGAAATTACTTCGGGTAACCGGTTCCACTGTGTGTTTTTTGGTAATACAAATAACGTGTGAAACAATATTACTCGGTTTGGAATTTATTTTGATGTTTTTGTTTCAAGCTGATATTCTTGACATAAGCACATATCTTTTGAAAAAAGATAAGTAAAAGTAAAATAACATGAAGATAATGAATAGATTTTTCTGTTTGAATTAACAAGATGTTGAATACGGATGCAATGATATTTACTGTATTCAGTTAACAGTCCGTCTTTGTTAGTGTCATTAAAATCATATGTTTTTGTTTTCTGTTATGTTTTAAGGTGTTTTCAGATATTATTTATACGGTGGCAAGCTGCACAGAAAATGAGGCAAGACGATACGGGCGCTTCCTCTGCTGCATGCTAGAAACGGTCACTCGGTGGCATAGTGACAAGACCATTTATGAGAAGGTACCTGCAGATGATGTCTGTTACTCTCAGTAGTCGTTTCCATCCCATGAGTTCAACTTAAACATTATAGTATAAAAACCTGAACTGGCTCCCTGATTGTGTTATTGACCATTGCGCAGGCCTTGACACCTACTAGTGCGTAATTGCTCTAGGAGTGGATTTTATACAGAAATGGTGTTGGATGTTAAATAAGAAACAATTAACTAACCATGTGTGTCCCATTTAAACATTACATTTTACAAGAAAAGCAAACCTGACATTGTATAAAATTACTGGTATCATAATTGGTTTAATATTTAAATCTTTTAGCATTTGACATCTTTATTTGGGTATTTATGTGACTTTCAATTGCCATTAGTTTTCTGTTTGGTAATTGTAAGAATATTTCAGTCTATCCTTGTTTATTTCTTTTGAATTGATAATATTCCCTTCAGGAATTATAACTGTCATATACCCACAGTCGACTAAAATGATAATCAGGAGAGCAGGTGTTTTGATTTCAGAAACTTTTTTTTAAACTTTTAGGAATGTGGCAATTACCCTGGCTTTCTGACAATTTTGCGTGCTACTGGTTTTGATGGAGGAAACAAGGCAGACCAGCTGGATTATGAAAATTTCCGACATGTGGTGCACAAGTGGCATTACAAACTAACAAAAGTAGGTTCAAGTTTAATTGATTTGTGTAGGTTTTATCTCATTTGGGAAAGACATTATTGAAATTTTCATTGGAACTGTTTATATGAAGTTCATTATTTTCCCATGTTACCGCTTACACGTTACAAATTAGCAACAGGTAAAAAATTCTATTGCTTAAAGTAGCACCGCTAGAACTTCATTTTTTGGTTTCTATCTGTGCAAATGCTTTGCGCTTTTTTCTTCTTTCTTTGAAGAAAGCGTAACTGCCTTGTAAATACTATAATTTTTTTTGATTATTTTGATAGGGTCACCTGTGTTTTCTTTTAGGGCGAGGGGCAGGACTCCTTTAAGTCTTGTTTAGGGTCATACCTGCAGCACATGGCAAATTATGTATGTAGATTAGACGGGGATCTGTGTTATTCCACAGCCAATACTCCTAATATTCTCATTATGGCCAGTTAATGTGTTTGTTAAATTTAAAAATATTGTAAGGTTGTTTTTGTGTGTGTGTAAGGTGGAAGGGTGGAATACTTTTCAAATATCATAACATCAAATATGCCTAAAGCAGATAGGTAATGAGGTAGCAGTATACAATAATCCGCGAAAGTCGAAGCGCGATATAGCGAGGGATTACTGTATGCTGCTACAGCTTTATGAAGCCATGCATTGAGCTCACCTAGTTCTCTTTTTTTTATTGTACTGTCCATCATTCAATACAACTATCGTCATTCAAGATATTAACCTAACAAGGGGTGAAATCTTTTATTTAATCTGTTAGTCTGTCATTGTCAATAGGCTTCTCAATTGTAATTGACATTGCTAATTCTATAATTTTACATAGCTTTCCATTGTACCTATCTTGTCATTAGATTACATCTTTCTCAGGATTCTTTTTTGTGCTCTTATTCCAGGCTTCAGTGCATTGTCTAGAAACTGGAGAATACACCCATATCCGGAATATTCTCATTGTTCTGACCAAGATCCTGTTGTGGTACCCAAAAGTATTAAACCTTGGCCAAGCACTGGAGCGCAGGGTGCACAAGATCTGTCAGGAGGAGAAGGAGAAGAGGCCTGATCTTTATGCATTGGCAATGGGGTAACCATGACTGAACACAGTAGCAGACAGAATTATCTCTACAGACCTCTTAGAGTTAACAGGGCTGCAGATGTCTCAAGAAAAATAATAGAAAATACTAGATAAACTGTATATATTATTTGGCTCCTTTTTAAATTAATTTTAGTTATTATGGGTTTCATTTTTTCTCTTTTTGTTAGTAAATGTTTTTAGTTGGTTGACAGTAAAATCATGCTCCTGAACCAGTTTTCTGGACTGAATTCACTTTTGCTCTTTCATTCTCAAGTAATTGCAGGCTGACATCATGAATGTACACTTTTGGAAATGATGGTTAAGCATTTATTTGCTCAAATACATGGCAGAATCATTAGTTGTGCATTGGTAGTTAAATCTATAATTTTAATTTTATTTTATTTACACCTTTCATTGATCTATGAGAGTGCTGCTTTCAGTTGCAAGTTGGAAAAGTATGCTTTTCCCTGATATTGACAAATAGTCTGACTTGTAGCTTTGTGGAACACTGAAGGAGACAGAAGCACCTGGGAAAAAGGGGGAATACAGGGAAAACAAAGTAACATTGTAGTTGAGACTGTTTTTAGACACTGGGGCAGGGGTCTTTATATTACAAAAATAAATGACATTGTCCAAGGGAGCTGTTGCTAGTAACACAGGGATGATTTTCATCATGGCATTAATTTTATTAATAATTTAATAATTCCTTGAGCTGTTTTAAGTTCATGGATAAATGCTTTATTGTGTAAATCTACACCTGTCAAAGTTAATTATTTTTAATTTGAAGAAAATCTCTTAAAGTGTTTTGATTTTAATTTGTGACATTTTTTTATGAAATGATTTTATTTGAAATATTCACCCATCTCAAGCCAATTAAAAATACACATAGTCAAAAAGGGAATTCTTTTTTATGCCAGTGTACACAGCAATTAAATAGTAGTTTTCAGTAGGTCTTTATTGTAGATTGATTCTTGCAATCAAATTCTCTGCGAATATCCTAGAAGAGAGTGAGTTAGATAGAATGCATTTAGTGAGGTAATGTTCTGCCTAATCCATGCAAACTATTCTCGGGTGCAACTGAAGCATTTAGGGCCATGGTAACACTTGTCAAAAAGCAACTGTGGAACGCAATTTAAAGGCAACTTGCTGCAAGTTTGATTGTGAGCACAGAGTTAAGAAATGAAAGTGACTAGGAAGTCAATGTGTTTGTGGGGATCTAGGAAATGTGAAACATCGGCTGTCACTGTACAAGACAGTCAAGGCAACTACCATTATATAGGAAGTTTTAGTATGGTAGTAGAATTTGCCTTGATTTTCTTTGTTACTTTGTGTTCACTTTATAATAATTCCCTCCTCTTTGTCTTTTGTTATATGGTCACAACAGTTTTGAAAAACCCTGGCCGCCTTTGTGCCATTTTAGTTTTTGAATAGGAACAAGAAGACATTCACTTATTTTAAGTTTTTGTCTGTGTTAATTTAACATTTTTTTGTTGTTTATCTCCTTCGTATTAGTTCTAATACTTTTTAGTGTTAGAAGCTTTATTTTAAGCATTGTTATCTTATAGATCCTGTTTACCGGACTCCAATCCTGTGTATGATAATTGTTGGTGTAAATTTCATACATTCTTGCCATGCCATGTATGGTGGGCTTTCTCCACCTTTCCTCCCATGTCCCTAAAGTTTTACTTGTTTGGATGTTAAAATTATTTGTGATTCCTTATTGGTCCTGTGTAGGGTTGTGTGTGTATGTTTAAGCGGGGTCCTCCAGTGGCCTTGTTCATTGTCCAAATGCTGCTGGGATAAGCTTCAGCTCTCCCAACTTTCTGAATTAATTGTTTTTGAAACTTACCATTTTTAAATTATTATAGCACCATTTTTTCCTTTATAACATATTTTTAAAAACATTTTCATGTATTTTAATGTGTTTGTTTTTCTCTCTGTGTGTTTTTTCTCCTTCCTTTCTAACTATTTGTGCAACTTGCAGCTACTCCGGACAGCTGAAAAGCAGGAAACCATTTATGGTCCCTGAAAATGAGTTTCACCACAAGGAGCAGCCCATGAGGAGCAGTGGTCCTGGTGCAATACAGAATGGCCCGGGTAGTACTGGCAAACCAGCAGTTCCTCCTATTGTCACCAGCAAACCAGATGATGGAACTTCTGAAGAGTCAGGTAAATGTTTAGAGTAAGCTTGTAAGTTTTTCAAATTTTAAGGTGATCAAATACTGTAAAGACCGCAAAACCAGATCATAAAGGACAAGACAATCTTTTTAATTGTCATTATTTCATAAAACTTTTCCAAACAAATGAAAATAACATAGCAAGTATATGTTCCAAAGACAATCCAAGACATTCAGCTTTCATCCCCTTCCCAATATGTACAGCAATTGCTCAACAATAAAAAAAAAAAAAAAAACTTGTTCTGTTGGCACCTTTGCATTATAGTTAATTTTATGTACAGTATCTTGCGAATGAGTGGTCTATATACACTCATTTGTTTGATACTGAGCAGCACAGTTAGAAAAATTAAAAAACAGAAAAGGAAATATGTTGAAATGTGTAAAAGTCAAAGAATGCCATGACAGAATTATTAGTATGCATGTGAATTATTCAAAAACCTTTGATTAGAAGAACTAGTTTCTCATTGCAGTGAAATTAGATCTTGCCTGTTGTAAATTGCTAGTAATCACATGACTTGAAATAACTGGTGAAACGGTGTAAAGGGGCTTCTCTATGCACCATATAAAACTCAGAAGCTACTAAAAGCTACATAAATGAGTTATAGTGCAATGAAATTAGTATTTGTGCTGAAACGCATCAGTAAACTTGTTTTAATTTACCAGGGGTGGCGGTAATTGTGTATTATGTTCATTTTATTCTGGGAAGTAAAGTACAAGTTAAGCTTGTTCCAAGAAAGCTGTTTCAGCTTAATCGAGAAAGGAACTATACTCTTTAAAACCAGATTTTTAAAATTGTCCATAAAGCTTATTTTTCATTTGCTCATATGTAGGGTGACAGTCATCTCCCTAAGTGTGAAAGAAAGGAAAGAAGTGTTAGATTAGTATATTTGGTTGAAAAATGTGCTTGTGCTATTAAGTGTGTGTTTTGTAATCTGTTTTAAGGTCTTCTCTTGATTTACAAATCGTTCCACTGTGCTTGCCATCGGACTATCTTTCCTGCTCTTTGGCATAGATATAGACAGTTAAAGGCACCACTAGAGGCGAAGGACTGTTTTGAATTTTACTCACTATTGCGCTTCACAAGCAAGAATTAATGTAAAGCCTCCATTCCTTTCTAAAGTCGATATAGGACACGATCTTTAAAACCAATTTATCATCCCTTTATTTTCTCTCCTTTTACAATATTGTGACACTACAAATAGAACAATTAAAATCCTCCTGTAATCAGTCACATCTTTGTGTTCACAAAGCACACGTGAATCTTTGTATAAACTGTGTCCATAATGGAACAAAATTGGTAATCATAAAAGCCTGTGTGTTTTTTTTTTTTTTTTTTTTTTTTTTCTTCTTCTCTAAAATAGTTATAATCACGATTCTTGCAGTCACCTGTTGAAATTCTTGTTTTGCAGAAAAAAAGTATTTCTAGACATGACTGCTGTTTATTCTTTTCGACATGTGGTGATGTGGTAATGTATCATCATCACTGTGAGCCATTTTTATATGCAGTTTTTATTCACACTTTACTCACATTACTTTTGCCTTCTGGAGTAATTTGTCTATTTGCAATCACGGATGAGTGCAATACCAACTGAAATTTGGTACTACTGATACTCTTAGGGGGGCATCAAGAACTGTTAACACTATTTGGAACATTAAAATCGGCTAGTACCTGAAGTATTGGCTCTTTTGAAATCCTTAGGCACCACCATTTTGCTTTCCTATGGGCTTCATTTTTAGCGGTTTGTAATTGCCGGTGTTAGCAATGATATCTCTGTGTGGGCACTGGAGAAAGATATTTAATTATTTTAGCTGTTCTGCAATTCTTCAATAAAGTATTTCCAGGGAGTTTGTTCCACCTGTTTTTATTATCGGCTGCTTGTTATCATTACATGAAGTAATTTGTATGAGAGAATGTTTATAAAATTTAAAACATCTGTACATAATTTAACGAATCATTGATTTTTCTGAAATTGTTTTTCTAGAAAAATCTAAAGAGAAGAGTCTAAGTTCAGTGAAAACTCCAAACAAAACCAACAATGCAGCCCCCAAGTGTCCAACTAGCAATGGAAGCACTGTTGCTAACAGGTATGTATTTACCCTTGACTTGTTAGTCAGTCAAATAAACATACACTTGTTGTAGGACATTTTTCATGGAAACACATAGTAAACCATGCAATGGTAATACAGTTGACAATCAATACGATGGAACCTCGGTTCACGTACACGGCCATCGAGCAGAAGTCTATTATAGTATATGGACGAAAAAATAGGTTCCAGTTATGACCATTACGCGTAGAAGTTCGACCTTCTACCTACACGGGAAGTTGGAGAATTAGTGATGAGTGAGTGAGTCAGTGAGGGCTTTGCCTTTTATTAAAATATATAAACTGCTCAAAAAAATTAAAGGAACACTTTGAAAACGCATCAGATCTCAATGGGGAAAAAAAAATCCTCCTAGATATCTATACTGATATAGACTGGGTAATGTGTTAGGAACGAAAGGATGCCACATCGTTTGATGGAAATGAAAATGATCAACCTACAGAGCCCTGAATTCAAAGACGCCCCAAAAATCAAAGTGAAAAAATTATGTGGCAGGCTAGTCCATTTTGCCAAAATTTAATTGCAGCAACTCAAAATTGTACGCAGTACTTTGTATGGCCCCTGTGTTCTTGTATATATGCCTGACAACATCGGTGCATACTTCTAATGAGATGACAGATGGTGTTGTGGGGGATCTCCTCCCAGATCTGGACCAGGGCATCACTGAGCTCCTGGACAGTCTGAGGTGCAACCTGGTGGCATTGGATGGAGCAAAACATAATATCCCAGAGGTGTTCTATTGGATTTAGGTCAGGAAAGTGTGGTGGCCAGTCAATGGTATCAATTCCTTCATCCTTCAGGAACTGCCTGCATACTCTCACCACATGAGGCCAGGAATTGTCGTGCACCAGGAGCCACTGTACCAGCATAGGGTCTGACAATGGGTCCAAGGATTTCATCCTGATACCTAATGGCAGCCAAGGTGCCTTTGTCAAGCCTGTAGCGGTCTGTGTGATCCTCCATGGATATGCCTCCCCAGACAATCATTAACCCACCACCAAACTGCTCATGCTGAATAATGATACAGCCAGCATAATGTTCTCCATGGCTTCTCCAGACCCTTTCACTCCTGTCACGTGCTCAGGGTGAACCTGCTTTCATCTGTAAAAAGACAGGGCACCAGTGGTGCATCTGCCAATTCTGGTATTCTATGGCGAATGCCAATCGAGCTGCATGCTGCTGGGCAGTGAGCTCAGGGCCCATTAGAGGACATGGGGCTCTTGGGTCACCCTCATGAAGTCTTTCTGGTTGTTTGGTCAGAGACATTCACACCAGTGGCCTACTGGAGGTCATTTTGTAGGGCTCTGGCAGTGCTCATCGTGTTCCTCCTTGCCCAAAGGAGCAGATACTGGTCCTGCTGATGGGTTATGGACCTTCTATGGCCCTCTCCAGTTCTCCTAGAGTAACTGCTTGTCTCCTAGAATCTCCTCCATGCCCTTGAGACTGTGCAGGGAGACACAGCAAACCTTCTGGCAATGACACGTATTGATGTGCCATCCTGGAGAAGTTGGACTACCTGTGCAACCTCTGTAGGGTCCAGGTATCGCCTCATGCTACCAGTAGTGACACTGACTGTAGCCAAATGCAAAACTAGTGAAGAAACAGTCAGAAAAGATGAGGAGGGAAAAATGTCAGTGGCCTCCACCTGTTAAACCATTCCTGTTTTGGGGGTCATCTCATTGTTGCCCCTCTAGTGCATCTGTTGTTAATTTCATTAACACCACAGCAGCTGAAACTGATTAACAACCCCCTCTGCTACTTAACTGACCAGATTAATATCCCGTAAGTTTCATTGACTTTATGCTATACTCTGATTAAAAAGTGTTCCTTTAAATCTTTTGAGCAGTATATATATACATATATATACATACATACACACACACACACTCACACACATACACACACATACACATACATATATATACACATATACACACGCATACAGTGGGTACAGAAAGTATTCAGACCCCCTTCAATTTTTCACTTTTTGTTATATTGCAGCCATTTGCTAAAATCATTTAAATAAATTTTTCCCTCATTAATGTGCAATCAGCACCCCATATTGACAGACAAAAAAAAGAATTTTTGAAATTGTTGCAGATTTATTAAAAAAGAAACTGAAATATCACGTGGGGGAAATTGCTTCGGGTCACGACCAAAATTGGTTTATGACCAGAGTTTTGGAACAAATTATGGTCGTGAACCGAGGTTCCACTGTACATATTCATTGTCTGAAAAAGTATTAAGCACATATAATGGTGCTGATCGGTCAAAATTATAAATTAAATAAATAGACATTATTATTTCTCTTATTTTTGAAGTATGAGTACAGCCTAGTAGGAGGGTTGCCTTTATATCTTGTGCAAGTTTTCATTTATTTTTGTGAGATTATTTTTAAAGGATATCCATATATACAGTAGATAATAAATTCGGTTTTAATTTATTCCATATGTAGACTAATGATTGATAGGCTGATGAGCCTTTAAAGCAATCTTTCTGAAGTCTTCTTAGATCATGACATTCAGTATATGGATGGTCTGTATATGCAAGACCAATTTGACAATGTTTCTTACCTAGTGCTAGTACCTAGTATCGTTATAATTGCTTCCCTGGTTTGGCTAGCATGGTGACTAGTTACTTTAGCCTCACTTCATAATTAACCTCATTAATTCAGGCAAACAACCTAATTGTTTACTTTCCCTATGCACTTAAACCAATTCTGTTGTCCTTTGTCACTTATATGTATCAATTACTATATACATGTACTATATACATTATTACATAGATAATACAGAAGAGTTGTTATTCATTATGCACCTATCTTTTCCTACTAACTGAATTAATCAATCCTTAACCGAAGGCCTCTAAAATACCTAGTTAGAGGCTGAACTGTATTTGTAAAGAATGGCTCATTGCATTACAAGTTTTGAAGCAGAGCACAAGTTCTATGTATTACATATTGTGAGAGATCTCATATCAGATATGGGAGAGATCTGTAAAAGCATCTCCATGAAACTCTGAAGGACTATAGCATGGAAGAACCTAGCAGCATCTTTCAGTGAGCACTTCCCAAATTGGTGGCCAAGTGGTTTCTTAATTAGGGATGCTAAATTTGCATCTTTTTATTGAAGATCAAGGCGCAGCTTTGTTACATTTTTTACTGCTACATTCCAATAGTAAATTGTTGCATACTGACATCTCCCATTCTTACCTTGAAGGGGACTCCCAACCCTCAAGCTGACTGATCTGGTATACATACTGTATGCCATAAAAAGTCTGAGGGAGAATAATGTAAATTTTGTAACGCGTCAGTGGTGGACCAAGAGGCTAACAAAAAAAAGAGTACCATCATTTATTTGTTTCCATTATAGGAAGACTAATGGGTAAATGTATGCTGATCCATATTTTTGTGTTTTTTTCTATTATACAAAACAGTATGTACAGGTTTCTGTTATTGGATTGCACACAGAACAGTCTTTTTTTGCTTGGCTGTGCGATTTTGCCCAGAGGACTGGTGTACTACATGATGATCTTCCCTTACACCCTGTGACCCTAAACCGGGCAGATGAAATTTACCCTTCGGCACACGCACGATTAAATGTATATTTGTATATACATATAAATGTATATAACTGTTACATAGTTCTTTCCTCTTTATTGCATGCTACACAAATGTGTAACAACTTCCTCACTAGTTGCCACCAGACAGCAGTGCCTTCAATGCTTCTGCAAAGCAGTGCAGTATTTTTTTATGTATCAGTTTCTGTTTTAATTTTTATAGTAGTGGTAGTATTTTTACTTCAATAAAATAAGAATTTTGTTTGATTACTTTAAAAAGTAATGTGTAATGCATCTTTCATGGTGTGTTAGCTAAAATTACCAAGCCGGTTTATTCATGAGTTTCTACTGTACTTCTAACATTACATTGAATTTTTTTTAATATAACCATCTTTTATGAATAGGAAGTTTATTCTCTGTTTAATTTTAAAACTGTTTCATAAAATTGGCATTTACGCAGCAACAAACAAGAAATCTAAAATGTTCAGCTTTTTCGTAGTTTCATTAGTTTTTTGCTCTTGGATAAAGTAAATCTTGATATGTTGAATAGTAAATATGTGTACTAGAGAGAGATGCAAATGTAAAGCGTGTTTCCTCTGGCACCTACTTATAGAGATTAATGATATAATTTAATCTCTATCAAAAACTAAAGTATATTCACTTTCAAAAATCTTGATGGACTGATTTCTTTAGGTAGTCATTTTATACTTGCATATTGGTAACAGCAATAGTACATATACAGTGGCATGCAAAAGTTAAGGCTGCCTTGCTTAAAATGTCTTGTTTCTGTGAACAGAAGATGAAATGATCGCCAAAAGACCAATGTAAAGTTAAAGATAGTTATTAACTGACAAAAATGAAAAAATAGTCAGGTGGTCTGAAAAAATGTGAGCACTGACTGATTTAATAGTATAGATAGTATAGTTCTGGGCCCTTGTTTATAAACAATGTGTACGCACATAAATGTTGCTCAGGTCAAGAAATATAAAAACTAAACTTGGCGTAAAGCTATGCACATTTTTAATTTGGTACAAACTATTCAAATGCTTTAAGATATTACACCAAATTGTTACCTAGTCTTTGTATGTTTATTTATATACTTAATTGACTTGAATTATTAGACTAGAAGTACATGCTCATTTAAAACTATAATGTCCTATCAAGGAGTCTAGAGTTCCGAAAGTGTCCCCCTGTTTTGTTTTAATGTGCTTTAGCTATCTCACCAGTAGTTGTCTTTTGAGAATTCAGATGACCACAGTATTGGGAATATTGCCTGAATGTGTGGAACACATTTGACATCGCAGTATGCATTGCAAAAACTAGCATATTTTTGGTTGCAGGTCACTTTAATAAAGTACTTTTTCCTAGAACCAACAATTTACAGGATTAAGTGTAATCTTTTTTTATTATTATTTTAATGATCAATAGCAGACATGTCAGGTGTGCTGCAGTGCATATATAAGTTTTCATATGCTGTTGTCAGTCTTTTGGAAAAGTCATCTTCAGATATGTTTGATTGCTCATTCTTCTCTAATAGCCTGCCTGACAAATCACTTTGCCTTTTGAAGTGTTTTGTGCTGTTTGCAGAATGACTTTATGTTATTCTCAAATATTCATTTAATGTTCTCAAATTTGCTTAATCCTGAAATGCACTGATAGGTTATTTTAAAAAAATATTTCTACATACATTTGCAAGTTATTCCTTTGAAGCTACATGCTGTTTGCTTTGGGTGGAGCCAAGCTGATTGCTGTGAGTGCTTTTGTAGAGAGACCAGTGTACAAATGTGCAGTGTAGCAACTATACAGTAATGAATAGCAGTTACTACTTCTCCATTGATCAGATATGTAGATAGATCTAGAACCTTCTTAAATAGGAATGTTTACCTGCTAATTTGGTAAATCACTGCCTTTTTCTGAATTCTTTTTCTGAGACAGAGTGGCGCTTTGTGCAATGTGCAAGATTTTCTGGTGCTAAGTTCCAGCAGAAACTTTTTGTCTGTCCACAGTTTAATACTTCAATAAATGATAGCATATCTTTTTCCCTCTTTATGGGACTTTACTCCAGACTGTTTAATTTATTAGTATATTACACTTGTAACCACCTGTTGAACAAGCTAAAACAGTAAAAACGTCTACAAATGTCAAAGGGGACTGGCCTTTACAACACATGGCCTCCTAATGATAACATGACAAGTTTTTGTTGTGTGCTTTAGTAATGTTTTCTAATTTGATTTAGATCCAGCTACACATAGTGAGGTTTTTCTCTAACCACACAGTACTAGAGATGTTTTGTCACTTGTGAAATGCTGGTGTTTTGTGGGCTTGCTTTAGTTTGTGATATTTTGTTTCTGTATTATTAATTACAGTTTAAAGTGACAGCCATTACTAGTTTTATGCCACATGATTACTAACTACTTTTTAAGCTTTAATTAGTTACTAAGAAATTGAAAAAATGTAAGAATCTACTACACCTTGGCTAAGATGGTGAAAGTGAAATTTAATTATGTAATTACCATAAAGTCAGTCTTTGAAAAACATTTCCTGTACAGTAACTTTCAGCATTGGCCTTTTCTTATGTTAAAATTAAATGTCCTTGGTTTTTATTGATAAGAAACAAGAATGTGTACCCATTCTTGCATTAGTTCCTTAAACTTTTTTAATTCTTAGTTACCTTTGTGTTAAGCTCTAGTAACTCAGATGAACATGCTTAATGCTTCTTTTGTAATAAAAATTCTTAACTTTTAAAATGTCTCAGCAGTATTATAATATCTGTGTTGTATATTCCTCAGCTCTAAGATTATCAAGGACAAGGAAGATAAAGACAAAAGTGGAAAGGAAAAAAACAAAGAGAAGAAGGAAAAAACACCAGCTGCCACTCCAGAGGCCAAAGTACCAGGAAAAGAAAAGCAGAAGGAAGACCGGTCAGTGAAAGAGGAGAAGGCTCGTGATATCAAGGAAAAAACACCTAAAACAGAAAAGGAAAAGGAGAAGCTCAAGAAAGAAGAGAAGCCCTCAGCCAAGACCATCAGTGCCAATTTGGAGATTAAGTCTTCTGCTGAGAAGGAGAGAGAAATGGAGCAGCTGAAAGACAGAGAGGTTGCAAAGGAAATAAAAATGAAGGAGAGCAGCAAAGGAGAGAAGGCAACTATGGCTGGGTCCTTGAAGTCACCTGTTCCCCGTTCAGAGTCTTCTGAGTCTGAGAGGGGTAAATAATTTTGATTACTCAAGCTGTCGTAAGCATTGTCAAGACTTTAGAAATGCAAGTCTAACTGTTTCTTATTGATTTTTCCAGAACAAAAGCGACGTAAAGTTGATACCCACTCTTCACCATCACATTCCTCCACTGTTAAGGTTAGTATAGCCTGAGGAAGAGGGCATCGTTAATACTGGGCCTTATGGTTGAAAACCCAATGTCCTTCAGATTGTTCATCTTCATTCAAGCTGATGCAGATCAAACACTGAAGCCTCTGGAGTCTGTCTGTGAAGCAATTTTTTAATTATTTTTTTTCCATTTTAAATTTCAAGTTGCATCTATTAAGAGAGACTTTTTTATATTTAAAATATTTTTATAAGGAAAGTTTTTAATCTTCAAGGACCTAGCAGAATATTGTAAATATATTTTTTCATTTTTGAGTTCAAGAAATTATTCACAAAGTTTTAAGCACATTTTTCTAAGTGCCTGGATATATATATATATATATATATATATGTATATATATTATTTATATATACTTATATTTTTTTTGTAAAATCCTATTTTTTGAATGCAATATCAACAAGAAAATGGCTTTACAGCAGAAAGGAGCCGGAAGCTTTTTTTCAGTGAGAGAGAGCGAAGATCGTATGGAGCGGAAGAATTCAAGTATTGCTCACCTCAGTTGGATCCCCCTGGATTCATCAGGAACCCTGATGAACCTGCTGCTGCTTTGTGCCTTTTTGGAAAGGAAGCTTTATCAAGGAATTCCTTTTAGTGGGAAAAAATCTCTGGCAATTTATTCTCCTGTAGTTGTATTGGCAGTAATGAGTTGGCTTACAAAGGCTACATTCGTCCAGCAGTAGAAATAAAAAGCAACCAAGCCCGTCACTTGACCTCAAGGAAATTATCTGCAACTCAAAACGTGGGCTAGCCTTACAGAAGATTTGAGTGTTCACTTCTGCAGCAGGCATCGGTCTTTTAATTCTTTATGTACCCTAACCGAGAAGTGGTTGAATGTCCATTGCTTTGAACTCTTGTGAACTGTAAGTTTTTATCTCTAAATTCTGCACAGTATCAGGATTTCTATCATAACGAAACTTGAAGTTAATTTAATTTTGGTAAATTTACATTACTGATGTTTATTAAAAAATTGTGCATTTGCATTTCAAAATTATTAGTTTTTTTCAGATTTAATTTACACTAATTTTTCATAGGGCATTGTAATTCTCCATATTTATATAACATATTAAAGTGCAGAGTTTAATTTTTTTTTTTTTTTTAAATAACCTACTATAAGAAAGTGAAATTTCAATATTGGGGTGGGATTAAAACTAACTATGTGAAGCCTTTTGTTTCCAAATAACAATCTCAATTAGTACCTCAGCAGTCTACAAGCTATTTCTTCCCCAAAACTCCAGTTTCTGAGAACTGTTCCAGCTTACCTGTTCATCTTGATTCATTCCTACAGGACAATCTCAACGAACTCAAGGATACTGCAGCTAAGGTTTGAACTTTTTTTTTGTTCACTTTTCAATTTGCCAGTATTACATGCTGCATTTCCCATTTATTTTAAATAAAGGCTTAAGATAAATATGATGTCTTCGAAAAATATGCAGATCTCATCACTGATGCTTTACACCATTGGTCCCTAAACACAGAACTTGGGAAAATAACACATCACTTAATTAGCCCAGAAGTTCAATTAAACACAGAAGCTTGTTGGAACAAAGCCCTGCAGCCACAGGGGTTCCCCAGGACTGAGTTTGGGAAACACTGCACAGTATAAATGACATTGCCATTCATGCTTTCCTTTGTTCTCTGTAATAAGGAAGGAAGGGTGTTGATTAATTATACAAGATCATTTTTAAGAATGTTAACAAATTATCCCTGCCCCATTAAAGGAAAAGTATTTTTAATTTTTTTTAGACTTAAGTAGAAATTTAAAAGGTTCTCTGTTGTGATGTCCCTTCCTGTTGCAGATGTCAGTTACGTAATATTTTATATTCGTTTCAGCCATATAATTTTGAGCAAATGTCTTTGAGAACCATTGCAAAATCTCTTAAATAGCGTTTGATTTTTATTGTCTTTTATTCTTTATACTTAATTCCATTTGAACTTATGTTTCTGGACTTCATCGATGGCTCTGTATATTTCATTTGAGTAACTTTTTTTTTATTGGCTATTTTGTTGCCTTTTTTTTTCTTTGTTTGTCCTTTCTCTCCTCCTACATACGTTTTTCACATCAGATTTGGCGTAGGAGGGTGCTGTTGGTAGCTGTTGAATAAGCCTTGTTTACTCTGAGCAGTTACCAAAGAGAACTGCTAAAAGTTCTCTGAGAAAATTGCTGTCTATTTGCAGACATTTTAATAGCATTGACGAAAACTGAGCATAACCTAAAACACTCCAGGGGGATTCCCTGCCTCCTAATTGTGATATAAAAAAATAATACTTTTGCTTTTAATTTAAAAATACTAAAATGGTTTTATTAAACCTTTACCTGTTTCTTCGTCCCATATTTTTTATTGAATAGAAATGTCTTTCTTACTACATTTTTCATGTCTGCTCTTGAATATTTTTATGGTGGTTTTAAAAATATACTAAATTGATACTTCAGTTACCAGCAAATATCTCATATTCAAAATGTGTGTTACAAACCTGGGAGACGTTGGTTGGTATTAATTATCAACTTGAAAACACACCTAACTGTATAAATACTTTTATGGTTAATTGTACTCACGGTTAAAAGCTTACTACACTAAAAAAATAAACACTTAACTAAAATGGTTTTCCATTTTACGTAAAGGTCTAGTGCTGTTGCTTTTAGGGAAGCCATTATTTTCTCTCCTGCCAGTGATCAGCTTGGTCTTTTGAGCTTTGTAGTCTATTAAAAATAAAATGAGACTTCCCACTGCTGTAGAAGTCTGTAATTTAATGGTTTACACACTATATTACTGGTAAGTAGAAATTTTAAAAATGTTTTTTATTTGAAACAGAAGGCTTATAAATCATACGAAAATAGTGTAAAATATATGATTTAAAGTGTTATTTTACAAAGTCACTTTTTAATATGTTTGAACTGTTTATACTTTGCTCCATTCATCTACTCTTTGAATCTGCCTGTGTTTTTGACTATTAAACGTCAGACTGTATCTGACTCTTAACTTGCAGATATTATGTAGATTAAAAACATTTACAACATTTAATCCTGACAAACACATTCCATTAACCAGGATGACCAGTGTATTTGTGTTACTTTCATTCTTCATTTAATCTGATATGGCTGTCTTTGTGGAAGTCATGTTTGTAAACCCAATTAAAAATATAGGTTTAATTTCTTATTTTAAATTTCCATGTCAAATTTATACAAATATCCCTGCATATTAAGTTAGAAACACTATTAAATGTAAAAATTCTTAGAAATGTAGTAGTATAGCATTCACAAACCAAGATGAGTCATAGGCACCTGGAGCCTGTCCCATCAACACTTGGAGCAAAGCAAGAACCAACCATCTGGGTGGGTATGCTGCCTGTTCATTACAAAGACCTCTCACAGAAGCCCCTGTTTAGAGTTGCCATTTACCATACTACATGTGTCTTAGTGTCAATAGTTAACTCTATTTAAATCCTGGAACCTCTTTTATCTTACTGATTTTCCTCCACAAAATCACCATTGCAAGAAAGGTTTGAAGTACATAGTGAACATGCATACAAGCAAGTACAGTGATGAATTAACTCCTCTTCTCTGTAACCATTATATATGGTTATGTCATGCCCCAGAACCCTCCCTTACAATTAAGACAGACTGTGAGACAACATAAGCACAGGGTGGGCCAAAGTAAAGTACCATATTTCTCAAAGTCATTGCACAAGGTAGAGGCAGCCGAGTGGTTTGGGGTGGAGGTCCTTTGATAGGTGATCCCTTGTAGTTTTCAGTCAGCAACTTGCCTTGGTCAGATGCACACTGTGCTTTTGCTTTCAAAGCGTTCTTCAAAGACACCAAATCCATCATCACTATGCAGCACACTTTCTAAACGCACTCCAGCATTCCTCTTAAAGGTGACATCCCAAATCGGAAAACAATTCTTCAGTGGGTGGCTAAATTTAGACAGATGGGTACAAACTTGAACAGAAAATCTCCAGGCTGTCCTCAGCCTGTAATAACACTTGAAAACATTCAAGTTGTAAGGGGATCAATTTTGCAGTCTCCTAGACATTCATTGCGCAAACATGCTTCCTTAGGCATTTCCAACACATCTTTGAGGAGGATTTTGCATTAGGACCTTAATTCCCATCCATTCAAAATGATGGTAGTACAGGAACTCACTGAGAGAGACTGGGAGAGCCATAGAGAGTTGTGCACAGACATTCTGCCAACCGCAAGGAACATTTCTGTTTGAATGGTTGCGTAAATAAGCAAAACCATTCACTACTGTGCTGAAACCAACCCCCATGAACTTCATCAGAGACCCCTGCACAGTGAGGGTGTTACAGTTTGGTGTGTTGTTGCAGAATTGAGCATTGTAGGCCCTTACTTTTTTGAGGAGGGGGGAGCAATGGTCACAGTCACTTCAGAATGTTACTTTGAAATGCTGTTGATGCCTGGTGATCTGTGCAAGAAGTTTTGTGGGACATGTTTCCTGGGAAGCTGATCTCCCTGTGTAGCAATGTCAGGTGGCCTTCACGTTCGCCTGCTCTTGCTCTGTGTGATTTCTTCTTATGGGGTTATCTCAAGTCGAAGGTGTACACACACACACACCTCTAAACCTTGAATCCCCAAAGGATGCCATTTGCCATGAAATCGCCTCTATTACCCTTGAAATGGCTGAACGAGTCATAGAAACGTTCAGAAATCGTCTCGAAGAGTGTATTGCTAATGATGGCCACTACTTTGAAGACATCATTTTTAAAATAGTGAAAAAAATCTGTTTTGTATACATTTTTTGTGTCACAATGAAATTTATTTTATGTTGTAGTGTTTTTGTAGAATAAATGTTTGAAATGTGGTGGTACTTTTTGTCTCACCCTGTGCATAGAGACTACCAGTGAAATTTTTCGAAACGCCTCATTGTACATCAATGTATATTTTCATAGTCTTAAACATTTTCATTTAAAGGCGTATGCTTTTAAACATTTCAAATCTATTTCTAAGACAAATATAAATAATGAACTTAATATGATTATCCTTCCAAACCAAAAATTTGAAATTAACAAAAATACCATTTTTGGAAAGCAGATTTCCTCGTTTGGGTCATAATAGGCTCAAACAGGTCATGCCAGGCTCAACTACATATTCCAGTTCTATCCTGGGGAATTCCCAGATGTTCCCAAATCTACCCAAAAGATCTTGTCCCTCCAGCATGCCCGGCTGCAGGAACCTGCCTGGAATAGCTCTTCAGGGAAATTGAGGAGCATCCTTGCAACATGCCCAAACCACTTAACTGACTCTTCTCAATCTGGAGAAGCAGCAGCTCAACTCTGAGGCTTTCTTATATCGCAGAACTTCTCACCCTTTTACAGTGTGTCAGGCTAGCCTCCTTGTAAAGTAACCTCATTTCTTCCACTTGTACTCAAGATCTTATTCTTTTAGTTGTTATAGACAGCTCATGGTCATGGGTGAGGACAGGGGGTGTAGATTAACTGTTAAACAGAGTTTTGTCTTTACCTCCTGCTCCCGCTTGACAACAATGGACCGGTATTACACCCTCAGAACAGCTGCTGTGTCTCAGATTCACTTGTCAATCTCTTATTCCCTTTTTCCATCACTTGTGAGCAAGATTTCAAGATACTTGAAATTGCCCACTAAGGACAGTTGTCCTCCACCTGCCTTTCTTGGAGATAGGACTCCACACTTATTTGAGAGAGAAACATGACCTCAGACTTGAGGTGCTGATCTTCATCCCAGCCACTTTGCGCTTGTTAGTGAATTGTTTGAGCGTGTGCAGATGGTCACACTTATATAAGGGAATCAGAATAATATCATCAGCATAAAGCTACAATGCTACCCTTAGCCTCCTCAACTGGACATCCTTGCATCCTTGACTGCCCTTTGAAACAATGTCCATTAAAACCACAAACAGGAGTAGTGACAAGACACAACCTTGATGGAACCCAGCACTGTCATTGAGCAAATATTGACTTAGCCCCAAGTTTTTAGACTTAGCTGTCAAGTGCTTTCATACAGCTGCTAAAAGCTATCATCTAAAGGTGGTTGAGGCATCTCATGGCAGCAAACCTAGGATCCAGTAAAAGACACCAGAGGTGAGAGAAGCTATAAGAATGAAAAAGGTGGCCTTGAGGGAAATGCTGTCTGGGATCTCTTGTTCTGGTTGAGAGATATCTATAGCCGAAGAGGACTGCTGAAAAAGGTTGATAATTGGAGATGTTTGGAAGGCTATTTAGAGAGAGACTATTAGCATGGCTTTCAAGTCTGTTCTGGAAAATTGTTTGACGCCTTAGAATGTTAAGGTGTAGCCTTGTCCAGACTGTGTTAAGCGAGGATAGAAAGGTGCTGATTTCTGGAGAAATTGTCTGCTGGCAGAACTCCTCAACTAGCATAGTTGTCATCTTACCAGTAAGTAGCATTGTACACATCTAGTGAGATGAGGACATGCTTTCTTGTTTCTGTTGAAGAAGTCACTATGGTGGTCCAAGGGCTGTATGGTAGTAAGGTTGCTAGGGGTGGGTGAAATTTGACAAGAGACTTTGAAAGTGATGGACATTGTTGGTATAGCCTGGTTCATGTATCTGTTTAATGTTGCCTGCAAAGTGGGTAAAACACCCTTGGAACTGAAGACTGGTTTGGTGGTCCCAATATTTAAGATGGATGACTAGAGAGTGTATTCCAACTACAGATGGATCACACTCCTCAGCCTCCCAGGTAAAGCATATGTAAGAGTGCTGGAGGGAAGACTCCTTCTGATGATTGAGACAAAGATACAGGAGGAACAATGTAGACTCCATTCTGGCCGTGGACCGATTCTGCATGTGTTTTGCAGATCTGGAAAAAACTTATCACTGTGTCCTTCTGCATGTGTTGTGGGAGTTGCAGTGGGAATATGGAGCAACAGCTGCTGTCAAGTGATATTTGTTCCCAATTTGAATTTAAAAAGACATTTTTTAAATGCCTCCCTAATTAATAATAGATGAAAAAGGCTGAAACGCCTTTTCACTCGCCCAGGGGTTGAATTTCGAAAAATCCCTTCTTTGTGGGTGCCTATATCACAAAAGTTATCTACTGTCCAAATTTCGCATTTCTAGCTCCAGAGTTTTAGGCCGTGCATTGATCTATTAGTCAGTCAGTTACTGTACAGTTTTATATATAAAGATAACTACTACATACAACTTGTTTTTCAGAAACAGTTGTAATCATTTGCTAGTTCTGGTTGGGCAAAATTTAGTAAAGTTTTAACTGATCAACAGTAGAGTTTAATTTTAATCTATTGTAATGATTCATTCTGTTCCTTTAATCTAAACATTTTATTGACAAAGGCAAGATCAAATGTGATTTAATACTAAAATTAAATTTTACATTTTATCCACTCACAATTTAGTAGAAGACAAAAGTGTACTCTGACCTTTAACTAAATCGGATCATATAATTATGAAGAGAGTGTTGGTGTCTGCGTTACTAGTTACTTTTCTAACGTGGCCTGTTTCTGCATCTTTGTGAATATTGAAATAATCAAACATTCAGGCTGGGGCCTTTTGTTTCTTTCAGCTAGGTTGGACAGACTATTGCTAAATTTATCAACGAATAATGAACATGACCTAGGGGGTTGATGCATAAGTAATAAATTAGTACTTGATTTTGATTCAGTATTTAATGTTAGCACTGCAAATGTAAGTAAATCACCTAGGATTTTTGGACAGAGTGCACTTATCATAAAATTAACTTCAGGTCTGCATCATTGACCATGGTTGCGTTATTCATTAAAAAATTTTACACCATCCAGCATGTCCTCACCTTATGGAACAGAATTTGCTTTCGTAAGGTTACATTTTTCAGAGAGTAACTAAAGTTTAGACTTTGTAATAATTATGATCTTGTAATGACTCCAGTTTTTTTAATGACTGGTTTAATTTTTTCCCCTTGATAGATTTCACTGTCTAAGTTGCCTTTGTTATATCAGGATAGAGCAAATTTTGGGGGTGTTCTTTCTACTCTTAATGTGCGAGTTCCACTATACAGTATAGACTTTTTAACGATAAAGGAAAATGTAGACAAAAGTTTAGTTGTAAAGCCAATATTCACTGATTCAGTACTTTTCTTTGCTTTTTGAAGTACGTTGAATGAGGTGCTTTTGTTTAGAGAGAAACTTGCTTTTTCGTCTGTGCTTAAAATGTATAAAAAGCCAAGGTTAGTTCAAGATCCATATTAAAGAAATAGGCATCATGGATAAAAGCTCTGTCAAAATATATTAAAAATCTCATGGATCGTAGAGAGAATTGATGAACTTGGAACTTCACTGTGTGATCGGGTTAGCCGGTCTTAGATGTGCATTGTATTTTCATTAGTTTGTTTTTTGGACTGATGATGTGAAACATTTGAAAGATTAAAACAAATTGTGTTAGGGTTTGGCAATTTAAATGCATACAGTACAAATTTGAGGCTTAGATATAGCATTTAGCAGTGTAATGCTAAAATATTAGGGGCAGCTTTGAAAACCCATAGGAATAGGAATTAAGACTCTTATATTAGTCTTCCAACACTGCTTTTGGCAGCCACAAGTGTCCTTTTCACTATCCACACTTGTGGTTGTGACTTGTTAAATTGTGTTGTAACATTGCTAGGTGACATCATATGACCAAGGCTTGAAGTGTTTCCTGTGAAACTGACAAAACGAAAAAAAAAGTTATGCAGGTAAAAAAACCTAGAATTTTCCACAGACATTACTACTTCAAGGTCAACACCCACTGTTCATGCTAAGATCATTATAATGAAATCATGTTTTTCTCAATTCAACTGTGTAGGAGTTATTATTTTATCATTAATTTACTCACATCTTAAGGAGAGTGATTATACTACATTTTTTTGTAGGTAACTTGTGAAATTCAATATCTAAACCATTTTATCCCCCTTGGCATTGTAATGTTTTGTTTTTTCTTTTTATTCTCTTGATGAAAATTTTAAACTGAAATATTTTGTTTGGTTCCTGCAGTGTATGAAATTTGCCCAGACTGTAAAAACTTAATCTTATTTTGGAGAGATGAGCAAAGATTTTGAATTTAAATTATTCTTTATTTTTTAAACTGAAGAGTATTTTTTTAATGTGATGAAAATGTAAGATGGGACTCTTTAAAGGGTTTCGAAAATCCAGGATAGTATTACTCAGGAACTGTTTCAACGTAATTTAACTCTTTAAGTGTATACTCAGCAGGGGTCAGCATTATAGTTAAACTAATGCATGGCATCCACGTCATTTTCTAAATACTCATTTCTCGTATTATCTACAGGTAGTGTCTTTTGAAAAGATCTGGCTATTTGTTAAGCACCCATTATGTCCCTTTACCCCTCTGGTATGTGGAAAAAGGAGCAGCTTCTGCCTATCTTCCACCCCTTTACCACTTGATTGGCTGTTCACAACTTCTCTGAAAAGAGCTAAAGTTGGATTTGATTTTTCTGCTGATGAAGAGCATCATCAAAGTCAGATTCATATCTAAATGCACAAAATAAGTATGAGCAGTGTACTCATATTCATCTGATCCACATTTATAAAATGCTGAGAGGATGATATCTTTAATATAGTCAGTATTGTGTTTTGACAGTTTCGTTCATTTATCTTTATTAGTTTAAGATTCTGTTCAGTAATTGTTACCTCTTTGTCTAGTAAAACCATCTCATTCAGCAATGAACCTGCGTAATCACTTTTGTGACTAGTGTATGAAACAAGCAAATGTTATTACTTAAGTCAGACTACACAATTCTTGAAGCTAATGACACAGCACTTTGAACAGGTATATTTTTTTCACCTGCCATGTTGTAGAAGCTTTTCAGAAAATATAAGATGGAAAGGGAGTATGTCAGTAATGAACAGGGGATGCAGGTCGAAGTTTATCTCATCTTCCCAAATGACTGGCACCAGGTCACTTTCTTTGGTACTATGGTAATCAGGTTTCTGCAACAACAAAAAAAAAGCTTGGGTGCCCTGTGTTTTTTGAGGTCTTTACTGGTAGAAAGGTCAGTAGCTTATACCAGGATACACAAGCAACCGATTTTGTGTGTCTGTTAATGAAATTTGCAGATCTTTGCTGTAGGATAAAAACCCATGCAGAAATAGGATTTGATATCTGGGGTTTGAACCTAAGATACCAGAGCTGCTAGATCCATAATGGTTTTGTATTCTTCTTTGTTTTATTGTCACCATTTTTAAACAAAGATACAATAAAAATGCAAAAATATTCATGTATCAAATGTAATATCTAATTTTTTTTTAGTATGTTACAACAAATTTAGTTTTTATGCTTGGAGAGCATGTATATAAAAATTATCAACAAGAAGAAAAGAGTATATTTCTGTTTGTTGTCATAATGCCTGTTCCTTTTTTTTTTTCAGTAAGCAGCAGTTTTTTCAACTACTGTTATGTCAATGACTATCATACTTGTTATTCAAGTTGGCATATAGACCTGTAAGGCAATGCACTCAGTACTCTCTGCATTCTGTGTTGAATAACCAGTGTTGCATATTCACTCAGTTCACACAAACATGTACCAATTAAAAAGTTTTTTCATGGTCATTTTGATTTAAATAAAGATAACTGAGTACTGATAGGGACAGTGTTTGTGTTTAGATTCTTCATTATTTTTAAGTCCTCTCACTTGCCAACTTTAGCATTTTTTCTGAATCACCTGGTTTTGTACCATATACAATGAATAAGAGAGGTGTCCACAAAAAGAAAAAACGTTGATTGTGGAGTTTATATTTAAACTTCTGTATCTCTTCTGACATCCATGATTGGGTCATATTGCTTCTTGAGGTGGTGTATGTCCATGGAAAAGTAGCCCTGGCTCCCCTCCACCAAAGAAAAGAATTAATGTTCTTTAACTATAATATGTGCAATGAATATTCTGCTATAAGTTAAATTTATGTAGTACTAAGTACTAATTTACTAAGTTTTTATATATTTCTATATTTACTAGTCATTTGCTTGTTACTTCCAAGCTACCCTGCATTGTGTGCAAGTTTGTGCAGCAAGTACTACCCCAGTAGGAAGTTAAGTAGTATCATGCATATTTATGCATTCTACAATAAAGTAGTTTCCACAGTGGTTTCAAAATTTAACTGAAAGTGACAGAGAATAAAACTGAATTAAAAAAAAAAAAAAAACCAAAGCTAACCTTTACAAGTATTATAAATTTACACCGGCTGTTACAGACTGGAATGAAATGTATATTTTTATTCTAAAATAGTAAGAATAAGAGCAGCTCACTTCTCAAAATGGACTTGTCCAGGGTCAAACCTGTTTTGATTACCAGTCAACAGTTGATACCGTTGCGCCACTGAACCGGTCATAGCAAATGCGTGTCAATGTCGCACTGTAACGCGGATTCTTTTTCTGCATTTATATTCTTGAATAGAAGTGCATTCGTTCTGTTATATTTGTACCTTTTGTGAAAGTGTTTATTTGATATTTTGAATTCAGGCTTCACGCATTATAGACTTCATGTCTTTTTTGTCAATTATTAGTAAAATGTTTTTGTTTTAACGATGTGCTTACATAGATCGTTGTAGACACGGAACACACATGAAATGCATGTGTTCCAATTAACGATCTAGTATTTATAAAGGGTGTCATTTTGCTTGACTTCTCACTCTATACAACTCTAAGCAACTGACACGCAGGTAAACAGACTTGAGCTGAGAAAACTGTGTGGCTGTGGGGGGGGTGTGATGGTAGGTTGCTGGCTGCTTGCTGCTTATCGACACATTTACAGGACAAAAGACACTGATGGAGAGGTGCGAAGCGATTTAAGGTGGGACGGATCTATGAGTTTTTTTCTTAGGCTCTGGTAATTCTAGTGTTAAGAACACTGAATATCTTGAATAGCTGTTGGGTATTCACATACATGCAAACTTTAAAGCTTTTCTCTGTACAGGTGAAAGCTTTTTGAACATATTCTTGTTTTCCAAAATAGAATCTGCAACAGTAATGTACCAAGCTTATAGCAAATCTTCTGCTGTAGAATGCCCAGGTGGGGCTGGGTCATCTTTTGCAGTTAGAACTAGAGGTTTATTTTTTCATGCATCCATGCCAGCCATAGTTTTTTGTTTTCCTTTTAATTGGTCGTCTGACCATAGTGCCTGTTATCAAATTGGACATTGACTTTTACCACTTTTACCACCACTAAGACTGTTTGATTTCATTTGTAATAAAAATAGCAACAATTGTAGCATACACTTTATTCACCCTCGTTAACCCAAATTAGGGATTCTTTTTTATGTCTTTTATATTTTTATTTCTTCTTTTGTTGTTTACAATGCAATTTGAACTTCGTTTATGTTACTGTATACTTACTTAATGCCTTTCATAGATGAAAGACAGATGGGGAAAACCCATCTCCAAATCCTAATTTCATTCTTGTCATTATTCATTATTAAACATAGTGTCTAGTGTAACCACATATTGCTTGAACCTTTTAACTTTTGATACAAATTCTAGCTTATTCTACACCTTTGGAGTGTAGTTCCATAGTAATTTTCCATTTCCAAAGATTAACCCATCCAAATCCTTGATGCAGTATGTTCTATCCATGCCAATTATTCAATTTAAATTGAAAACTTAATCCCACCTACACCCTATGTGCAATGAGCTATAATTTGGCTTTGGGCAGCCTACTCAGGCTAAATTTCACCTGGCTTGGAATGTCTCCTCTACATTCAGAGATGGCAGTTTAACACTGCCCTCTTTGCTGGCTCCAGAAGAGGGTGCCAGCATCATAAGAAAAAAAAAATGTAAGAACGATAATAGACATTCAGCTTCTCTGATTCATTATATTGGCTAATAGCCGAGTTTCCCCAGTAGTTCATCCAAAAACGTTTTGCAAGATTTCTGCCACATCTGATGTCATCTTGAATATACTTTTAATACATTTATACAGGTATCCTTAACCACCTGTTTTTTTTTTTTTTAGTAAAGACTGTCAGCCTAACAAGCAACCCATTTTTGCTTGTTCTTTTTCTGGCATCACCCTTTTCAACCTCTTTGCAGTATGTCACAGTGTCAAGAATATTCTGACCCCGCCACCAGGCAAAAATCATACACTTGGGACAAAAAGAATGTTATAGGTTAACATTATGATTTAATGCATTTCACATTTAACAGAATACTGTCACTGTACACTGCTGGCAAATTGTATGTTGTAATATGTTATTTGTCTGTATCTTAAATAACAAATTGCTTTCTTTGAACAGTATGCTAGATTAGAAACACTGTAAATGTATTATTTTCAGACTTTCCTTGAGTTTTACATTTGAGTGTGCAGCTGCTGCATAACCAGGTTTGGCTGCAGTATGGTTTTCTACTCTAGGATTTATCAGTCACATAAGTATGCAGTTGTGGTTTCAGGGCAGAGCATTGCAGTACTTTTTTGCATGTTTAAAATTTTACTGGATTTTGCTCTTATCAATAAAAAATTATTAAAGATCTACAGTAATCCTAGACATTTTCAATTTGAGCACACATATAATAAATTATTATATTTTTTGCAAGAAAATTTCAGTGTACTTAACCCTCAAGATAGTTTGAATGTAATATAAAGATATAATACCTTTATTTTAAGGAAAACGTGATCATCAATCCTCTTTTAATAAATGACCAGCTTCTACTTCAGGCTGACATAACTTTGAGTGAAGTTGCTGGTTAGAAAGGATTTCTTTGTGTGTCTGTCTTTTGGGCTAAGAAACATTTAAAAATTTTGTTTTGATATTTAATATAAATCAACTTGGAAAAGCCAGTATCTCAAGGTTAATCGGTTTTGTTTGATTTTCCACAAGTTCTTCTGAATGTTGAATAAAATCTGCAGTCTCTAATTCTCTGTTTAAGCATGTTTATGTTGGCCACCCCCATGTTGTCTGGTGTTGATGAGTATGAAAAGAAATAGAGCTAGGAGCAGAAGAGGTTGAGAACAGTGTTGGGTTAGCACTGCTGTTTGTAAATGGTTTTATTTTATTTTATTGAAATGACAGTTCAAGTAGTGCAACATTTAAAGTCCAAACATGTTACTTCATTATGAAAAGACCGTCCAGGCTTGCGCAGTACCTGCAGTGTGCTCTTCTGCCTCTCAGCAAAATATTTCCCTGATGAGCAAAGTTCCATAAAATGTTGGGTAGAAAATACTCTTACTTTGTCAGTGGTCTTGTAACTATACAAACCACTGTCTTGCATCACACCAGAAAGTGAGACATCTGTGTAGTGTTTAAGCCCTCATCTGTCCATTTCATATTTTGATAGTGGTCATTTAATTACACTAACCACTAACACACATCACACCAGAAGCCCTTATCTGTCGTTACAAACAAGGATTCATAAAAACAGCCTTTGTAGGTGTTTTTGTGTGTGAAAATTATTCAGTGTTAGTTTATCAGTTATGAGGTAAAATGCATTACCGGACATTTTATTTTTATTTTGTCTTTATATTTTTGTTTAGCGGCTGAATTGGGCTTTATTCTAACTTTGACAAAGTCTGACATGAATGATTAAAAGTTATGTAATTGTTTTGTCTCATCTAATTTAGTATTGTATTTTGTCCTTGTGTACTAGATGTCTTGCCACTTTAAGAAACCGCAGTTTGCCACCTTACAATGTTTAAGTTTTGTGCATCAGTGAACAAAAAAGTATATACAGAGTTAAAAAACCAAAACGATTCTGAAAGATTAGCTTTCTAGAAAGCTTTTTTTCACATCTTTAAATGCAGCATGTCACATCCATATCTTCATTTTTTTCTTGTGACTTCATAAATAATAGCAAATTATTCTTCTACAGGTCCTGTTAATTGTTAGAATTCACTTGTAGTTTACTTTCAAGAACTGGTTGATAACTTCTTCAAAACTGTTTTAACTGGAGCTGTCAAAAGCACACTATCAATAATGTATTTTACTTATGATTTGGTGTAGTCTGTTTTGTTTCGTCATTTATTTTAGACCACACATATAAATAAATGTCATCATATGGGAGAACTAGCTTTCTTAGTTTTGTAAACAGGCAATTAAAGGATTAAATACACTGTTGCCCTCTATGCTCTATTCTGTAACCAGAATCTCTGTATTTGAGGATTGTCAAACCACCACATTCAATCAATTGGTACTATATGGAGCTGCATATAATTAGGATAGTATGGCAATAACAGAAACATAGTTAAAACCAAGAAATTGACATAAGCATAACATAGATGGCTATGCATTATTTAGGAAACACAGACAAAATTAAAAAGGAGGGCGAGTTTGTAAAGGAGAAAATGAATGCATGTCTACTTCAAATGGGTGATGCACCAGTGGGGATATCTGGATTCATCTAGAACGAAGACTTATATTGAAAATGTGTTTCAGACTCTTCCCAATGCAGAAATAGTTTCAATTTCCATGTTTTTAATAATATTAAAAAAAAAAAAACAAGTTAAAAGCGGTGAACTATAGTAATATGGGACTTTAATTACCCTTTCAAATACCAGAGCACAAGGACAGGCTTTCATAGATACAGATCTAGTTTTATATTAATCTGTAACATGATAGATGTCAAGGTGGACAGATAGGAGTGGGCGATATATTCTGCATGAAGATCTACTTCCAGTATTGATTTTATAAAAATGTTACACAAGTATGTTAAAAATTAGTGGAATACTTTGGAACAAATTTAAACATAAAATAATCAATGCGCTTGCAAAAGGAAATGTGGATTTCTCTCAAAGTATTTGTCTTTAATGACAATATCTTGGTGTATGTACTTGTTTGTGAAGTGTTCAGTTGGTGGGCTGAACCCTTTAATAATAGTACCCTGAGTGTTCTGTGGCTCAACCTGATTGGTGAGTTGATACAGACAAGAAAATGAAGTTTCTTATGCTATGTTTGTTTGACGGTGATGGTGAAACAAATGAGCAAGTGCATGAGGAAAAAAAAAGATTTTTATTGGTCTGAGAGGTGCAAGTTCCTGTTATCGAATCAGATTGAGTAGCAGAGCATTAACAATAGTTTTACCAGAAAAGAGGCCAGCTACAGTTAATTTTTTAACAGTTTTTTTGTTAAAATAATTCAATCTTAAAAGTATGTGTAAATACATTATATTGTTATCTACTGAAACCATCAGAATTTTTAACTGTACAGTACACACCCGAAATTCATGGTGGTTACATTCCTAGAGCACCCGCGAATTGTGAAAAACCCCAACTTTTGGAAGTGGTTAAAAAATGCCTTTTAAAAGCCTATTTTTATAGTTTAAACGCTAAATACAATATGCCCCCAAAGCACTTTAATTTCGTTGCAAACTTAGCTTAATACATTAATACATTACCTAAAAACAGAACGTAAAGGTAAACCCGTCTACTGTGCAGTACTGTACTGCTATGTCTCCCGCGGTGCTAGAATGTAAAATACCGATGTTACCGCTATACGTACTGTAATTCATGCAAGCGCGTTTTCTTTGGTATGTGCTGACGTTTTCTTTGTTATAAGTAGAATAAATGCATAATAATTTTCATTTAAATAAAATACAGTAAAATATATGGGTACTCGCCAATGATGAATGGTATTGATGGTGATGAAGTAACTGTGCAGTACGATGCAGAGGATTTAAAACTCCTCAGGTGGCGCCTCTTCAGGAGGAGTTGTATCTTTGGACGGGTCTTCTTCTGGTGGGGTTTCTTGCTTGCTTTTCTTTATAGGTTTCAGGAACATTGTGATGGGAAGTTGCTACATTGTCTCCTGTAGCGAACTGCTAGTACAATTTCCATGCTTTCTCACGGATGATGTTACCGTCCAAGAGGATGATGTTCTTCCTGCAGTCAGTGATCCTCAATGTCAAGGCAGATTCCATCCTGATGATATTTTTGTTTCTTACGGTCGTTACCTTTTTGGCACTATCACAGAAACTTACAGATACGGTACTCCAGATCGCTGCATTGTTCTTCTTTATGTAGTGTGCGGTGCTTTCATTAATGCCATAGTGGCGCGCTACTGCAGCATAATTTTTTAGTTCCTGCAACAAATCCAGTAGTTCAACCTTCTTCTGGAGTGTTTTAAACTTCTTCTAGCGCTTAGGCTCTGTGCTAGAAGCCTTAGAAGGTGCAGGGCGATTCAGTGACATCTTGTGCGTTTAAGAATAGCAAAATGAATACAATAACAAAATGGAAAACACGAGGACACTCAGCTGGAGTCGCATCATAGTGCAGCAATCAATCAGCAGCAAGGAGAAATGAATAACCCTCTCGGATTGGCTACTTTCACCATCCCAAACCGCATTTCCCTCAGCGGTTGCTTCCTGTTCTCTCTACAGCGCACAGTATTGCCACGAAAAAAGCCATAAAAAATTGCAAAGGTTATTTGTGCTTTCTGCTAAAAATTAATAGTTAGGTTCTAAGGAAAAATCTGCAAACGACTGAGTCTGCAAACCCTGAACCGCGCCTTTGCGGGGGTCTACTCTACTGTGATACTGTATATAGGGCAAGGTATATCAGCACTGATGTCCCAATTCGATTCAGATTCACAATGCCCTGATTCGATTTCATGTCTATTTTTTTCTTGACTGAATTAGCATCCACTGATGTATTTGCAGTGGTGGCTTTTTTTAGAAATTACTTAACCATGCATAGAGAACATTAATATAATGTGACAAATTTCAGTAACACTTTATTTGAAAGATGTCTCCATATTTATTTCATAACATATGCATAAACATAGAATGACATTTATTAAAAAATACATAATTGGTAATGAATAGTTAACATCAGTATTTGGAAGATGTGGAAAAAAATATTCTACGTAAAACAGCACAGCACTCATTCAAAATTCACAATAATTTAAATAACATATGTATCATCACATCAGAGTCCACACATTTTAAATTGGGTACTCACTGTTTTGATACTCTACAATGCAAAGGCATCCACTTTAAGACATCTGTATTATCTTATTAATAATATTATCAAATATTGCTTCTTAAATACATTTTATTCAGTAACCTCCATCCATCCATTTTCCAACCGGCTGAATCCGAACACAGACCGTCACGGGGGTCTGCTGGAGCCAATCCCAGCCAACACAGGGCACAAGGCAGGAACCAATCCTGGGGAGCATGCCAACCCACCGCAGGACACACACCAAGTACACACTAGGGCCAATTTAGAATCACCAATCCACCTAACCAGCATGTCTTTGGACTGTGGAAGGAAACCGGAGCGCCCAGAGGAAACCCACGCAGACACTGGGAGAACATGCAAACTCCACACAGGGAGGACCCGGGAAGCGAACTCGGGACTCCTAACTGCGAGGCAGCAGCGCTACCACTGCGCCACAGTGCTGCCCTATTCAATAACCTATTTTTGTGTAATGAATCTCCATGTAGACACCCTTCAACTAAACTGTTAGCCAAATTTATTTGCCTCTTGGACTTTTTAATTAATCTTGTATTAGGTGAAATTAAAGATACAGTGGTAGGAGTCATGTCTTTCTATAATTCAACATGTTACACATTTCTTTAGTTGTTCACTTGTAGTAGTCACATTAATCAGTCTTGAAAATGTGTCCTGGCAGTCCTCAGACAAAAAGGAAGCATTTTAAAACGAGGATCTAGAGCTGATGCTTTTTGATAGAGATGTTAGGTGAATGGAACATAACAGGAAAAAAACCTGCCATTGTGACTGATAAAGCCGCTAATATGGAACTACTTCAAGTCAGCTGCTTTGAGCGCACACTCACTTTTGTATCACAGGCTTCTCTGAAAATTCTAACAATGACCCGCTTATTTTGCGGATGAGGCCCGTTGTATGATCTCTTATCTTTATAGATAAAAACTGCTATGATTCTGTTATTTTTTGGGCCTAAGGTGCATTCAAAGGAAGCTTTGAGCTACCTGTCGTCTCTATTGTAGATTATTTAGGCTCTATTCATTTGGATGATGACTGAGATTACATTTATGGGTGATGTCAGGATAAATGATTTTATGTAGTTCTTTATTGACACATCCTTTCAATCCATAACAGGTCCACACATCTGATTTATGAGTTTAAAATGCTGATTTCAGCTGAGAAGTACACACCATTTTATGCAAAGTAGTAAAGTATTTTTTCCAAAGAAAGCCTTAACAGGCGCATTAGCACTATTTGCTGGATCAGATGCCAAAAACTAAGATGAGCTAAAATATATATTTTATATTTGAGCAGGATAGGGATTCATGAGATCAATCTTGAGACTTTAAGAATCAATATCAAATCATTTAAAAAGAAAAATAATCGGAAAATCGATATTTTTACCCAGGAGAAGTGATATGTGTTTATGGCCGTACTTCCCACACTTATTACAGGCAATTGAGCAATTAGGATATAGTGACTATAATATAATTTACTGTGTTGTGGCAGAGTGCCAATTCTAAACTAAAACTGTTTAATTTTAATAAGGCAAATTTTTACCTAATATGACAAAGTCTAAAAGCACAAAGAAATTAAAGTGAATACTGTAGCGAATAAGTAAAAAGAGAAATAGAAGATGCAAAGAAAAAAGAACTCCAGAAGAGAAGAGTTAAAAAAAGATATTAGAAAAGGTAAAAAGCATTTGAAAAGAAATATAGCAGAAAAAGTGCAAAGTAGTTCCCAAAGATATTCAGTATTTTAATTCTAAAAGAACACTCCTCGAAAGTAAGGCCAACCTAAAATGTACAGACATTGAAATAGCAGTTTTTCTTCATTTCTGTTTTTCTGAAGTCTTCACATGTGATGTAGTTGAACCTCCTAGCAGTTACAAGGAGTATTAAGGTGGTACTCACTGCTTTGTTAGTTACTGTAGATAGACAAAGAAGGTATCAAGTACACATAGACCCATGACATGTATTTTTCAAAAATAAATGCATACTGGGCAAATTCCTACAGACAGAAAAATGCCAGATTTTGTCCCATTATATGGAAAGGTGATTAGGCCTTTCCAAGCAACTATTGGGCATTCAGCTTAACATGCATCAAGGGTAAATAAACGGACACAATTATTAGGGAAATGATTGAACATCACATGTCAGCAACAGGTGTATTAGAGAATGGCCATTATGGGTTTAGATGTATGTGATAGCATTTCATTAAAATACTTGAATTCTTTGAGTAAACAGCTAAAGCATATGGTATTACGTAGCTGCCTTACAATACTTTTAGCAATCCTTAAGTAATAACTGCACGTCTCTGCTGAAGGGATCAGTCATCAATTAACAGTGGCTTTCCATGCCATCATTATGCCTTTTCCAACTCTGAAGTTTTATATCATTATCAAAGTTTGTAGGATGTTTCAGCATTTTGTATGTAGCCATGTTGCATTTTAGTTTAAAGTATTTGTGTTTTGCGATTTTATGTTAAGCAATATCGCTTCACTGCCATTTTATTTATAAATTTGAATATTTTTCCTGTAAAATAAGTAATAAAGCATTGTATATTTTTACCAGTATATCTATAGTAGTAGGATGTTGTATTATGTTAGCCATTATGGATGTAATGAGAAGTCAAACAAAATAATGCCATTTATGGGTTAACTTAGCAAATTACATACAACATGTAAGCTTTTGAGGCAGTTAAGGTCACTTCTTCAGGCAATATGTACCAGTATATGTACAATGTAAAATCAGCCGAATCATTAAAGATGGATCTCAACAGAATTCAGACTAATTCAAAATAAATGTAATGTAAGGAAATGTCAAAAGGAATTTAAAAAGTTAGATCTGAATAAACTGTGGGAGGTTTGATACTTGGAAGTATACCTTTATGAGAAGGAACCAGGAATTGTACTGGACTCATTATTTTCTATATCCAGACAGTGTACAGATGTGATTTAGAAAGCAGGTAGGATGTTAAGTTATAAAGCCTGATGCGTAGATTGTAAATTAAGGAACATTATGCTTAAGCTATAATATACAATGATGATTCTGTGCTGCTTTGTTCTCCTTTTTACAAAAAAGACATAGCAGCTGTAGATAACAACTAGCCTGATCCTATTACCGTGAGGTATGAGGAAAGATTGAAAAGATTCAAGAAGCCGAATCTTTTAATTTAAGCAGATGGGGGTCAAGAAATTAAAATGACTGAAATATTAAAAATGCTATTTTAAAGTGAGGTCTTCACAAAAATGCAGGGACATGGATATAAACTTATGGGTAAATTTTGCACAAGAAATTTCTTCACACTGAACTATAGGTAAATGGAATTTTAGCCAACTAGTGTTTAGACAGTAGGTCTATTGGGGCATTCAAAAGTTGTGGTGTTGGGATTAATAGCCTGGTTCTGTAGTTTAAACCATATGCTAATATTATTATAGCTCTTAATAAACCCTAAATACTGACTTGAATAACACAGTACTCAGCATTTTCTGATATACTGTCCTGATATCAGGGTCAGTGTCATGTACTAGGGCAATGGCTTTCAAACTGGGAACTGCCAAGCTGTGCTTATCGAGTCATAGCAGTCCTGGCAAAGTTGATGTTCTTTAAAAAACAAAAAAAGGTTGAATTTTTAATTTCCTCACACAGTTTTTAAATTATTTAAAATGTTAAATATTTTTCAGTAGTTGTATGAAGCTACTGTACTCCTATGTAAATGTAGTTTTTATCTGTTATCCCTAATAGCAGTACTTGGGGTTCAGGAAAAGGCAGTTATCTTAGCCTTCTTGAGCTTCATATGGGTGTTCTTCTTTAGTTGTGCCATGTTAGACTTCCACTCTTACCAATTTAAGTCCAAAAAAATGTGGATATCTGTCAGACAGTCTTTGCGTCCCAATCACTCCAAACCTATTAAAAGCTTTGTTTTTTGTTCTCCTAGATCGGCTTAAAGTTAAGAAGGATGACATGATTGTATTTGCCTATACCATAGTACTAGCATGTAGGCATATCCTACTTAACTGGGAGATTCTGTGATAGTGCTGGTTAACTCCATGCTCCCACCAGCATCCGTTGTCCTCACCAACCCAAAAACCATCTTAGCCTCCTCGAGCCGCATTGGTTGTCCTCCCATCATCATCCTCATTCCCCTGGCATGCCTTGGATCCTTGGGAAGGACAACGGCTCAATCTCACCCACTCTTCAGAACAGTGTTCAATGAGGATGATCCATCCCTAGATTACTGATCCCTCACTCCGTTGCAGGGCCAACAACCGTGCTGCCTTTCACACACACTGGCTAGCTCATCCTGCCTTTCCACCAAATGCTGTACACTCAGCTCTGTTTCTGTTCTTTCTGTCCTATCTTTTTTCAATCTCTCCTCTTCTCTGCTGTGCAGACTCCTCATATACTGCCTCTCTATTTGGGCACAGGTTTGATGAGCTGCTACCTCCGTGGCACCATTGAGATACCTGACAGATCCGCCTGACTCTTCACGTGTGCATTGCTGCAGCCGGCATTTCAATTAATCACGGAGCGCGTAATGCACTCGTGTCACACCTACACCCAGTTGGAGTCTATACTTTTTGGGGAGCGATTATTCATTTTAAAATTCGCACAGCACCAAGGACCACTTATCAGAGAATCTCAACCCACCTTTTATAAGTCAGTGGGTAACTGATGTTCTTTACTATTTTAAATTAGCAAAAGTGAAATTCTCTCTTGCAGGATCTGTTCAAAACTTGTTAAAATTATTGTAAGATCTGATGAAATATTGATTAAGTATTTATATTGTAGTTGTGGTTGTTTTTTGTAACTTTTGCCTATGTTCTCTCATTCTCTCGATTGAGGGTTGAGTTCAGTTTTATTAAGTTTGAATTGATTGTATGAAATGTTCTTTTCCTCCAATAAAATTTAAATAATTAAATTTTTAAAAAATGGTGGTACTTAAAACATTTCTGACTTAGAGAAGTCGCACAGCATTTAACTGCACGTGTCAGAAGTCTGCTGTAGTTAAGCATTTGTTTTGAGTAGTGTCTACTATAAGTGAAAATTATGCTGTGTGACTACTGTTAGCAGTAAAGATCCAAAAGCATACTCCACTTCGTAGCATTGGGTTTATATTCTTGGCTTGAAGATGGTTGTGAACTCCTATACTAGGATACAGCTTGCAGTTATTTATTAGGCTTATTGTTACTGAAAGTAAAATAGCAAAATAAAAGTAAGTTGCTGCATTAATAAAAGAAGTGTTGTGTTAAAGTGATTCATTGTTTAACACACACTTAAAAGTTTATAAAAACTAATTTGATATATTATAAAAAAAAAAGAAAAAACTGATTTGTTTTAGTTCATGATTTGAAGATTTGTTATCTTGCAGCAATAGTAACTTAGTCCGGGAACAATACATCATATCCAACTGCTTAATAAAAGTAAATCTTCTCCAAGACTGGTTAGAATATTTCTCTATAACCACTGTCCTTTGTATGTTGGGAGAGTGACAATGTAGCTCTACAGAGTCTGTCAAAATAATAGTACATTTGATGATGAAAGACCAAAAGCATTCAAGAGTGAAATATTGATTTGACCCAAGCCTACATGAGTCTGTCTTTCAAATCGTTCTCACTATCCTTGTTTCCAAGGTCATTACTGTCAATTGGAACCTGCTTTCTGTTGATTTTTACCTGGTTGAATGCAGAAATCTATTGATCAGCTAATAAACACTTAACATGGTTGTCTGTGTATTGAAGCACAACATGCAGTAGAGACACTTGCACAGAGGCAGCCAAGTCCATCAATCAAATATGTAGTTAGGCTGTTTCTTCAGCAGCTGTTTCACTGCAAAATGGAATATATGTGAACTTCTTTCGAAAATATTTCATACTGTTATTTAAAAGTATATTTCTAATTCTATACCGGTGGCTGTTTTCCTAAGTCATCTTCCGGGGGTAATACTTACTTAGTTGGCTTAATTATTTGGTGACTAGCCATAAAATCTGAAATAAATTTTCACTTATTAACAGACAAGATTGTACATTAATAATATCATTTTCCGGGCCTTCTGAATGCTGCTCTAAATCACATTAGTGTAGTGTCTTGTTGGCTTTACAATGCAAACCCAGCAGATTTCAACAGAGTGTAATTGCAGACAGCAGTACCTATGAGGTCAGTCACATAAGGCCCAATATCATGAAATGCTTAACATCAGTCACAAAACAACTATCACATTACACTGTGGTTAAGATTAAGGTTGTGGGAGGATTATCTGGCCTATGTCATAGGTATTGCTGGCTGCAGTTAGACCCATCAGATTTTATTTGGATAAATTGTAATCTCGACAGCACAAAACTTTATTTTAAAATAACACAAATTAAATCGAAAAGAGAAAAATAAAAATGTCATTACTAAGTATTGAGGTAACTTGTCACATAATTGAAAAATCAGCTGGATGATATGGATGAAGAACAGTTAGTCAGAATGAATGTTTTTGACTCCTCCTGTTCTTAATTTACAGCAGTACTACACCAACCACAGCATAGCACCATTATCCAAAAGCAAAGAAAAGGAAATGGATAAGAAAGAAATGGAGAAACCCAGGGATCGATCAAGAGAAAGGGAAAAGAAGGATGACAAAGATAGGAAAGAACGAAAAAGAGTAAGTAGCTATCAGTGGTACAAATGTGCTTTTTCTTATATAGGCATGGCCCTTTGTTGTCTTCATGGTTGACGGTTGTGTACATGGGATCATGTTTTCACATTTTCGTTCTAAGTTTTATTCAATGTTAATCTGACATTTTAAAATCTTAAAATATTGTAATACATATCTTTAGTACAATTGTGAATTCTTATTTCATTTGTATTCTTTGTTCTGTATTGTCAAAAGAAAAGCTTGAAAACTTCATCAAGACCACTTAATGCTTTTTAGATGTATTGTAAGGATTTTTTTCTGTATTTTTTGCAAACCACTTCAGTAAAGTGGAAAATATAATTTTCTGAGTATGATCTTTGGTGTATTTTCCATACATATTGGCCGCTGGGGGTGAGAGTGATGAAGTTAAAGGAAGATTTTTGCTCTAAATGTAGCTGCTTTCAGGCGCCATTACAAATTACCATGTTTTTCACTTGTAGAACACTTTAATTACCCTTTAAAATTTACATCAGTGCAGACTGCTGTTTGAGCTCCATTTTCAAATGTATATTTAAAATAAACAAGTACATGTACCAGTGATGCAGTGCTTCTTAGACGAGAATGAAAGCCCAAGAAGACAAACAATAATTATTTTGTGAGTTTAATAAAGCATGTCTAAATTTAGCACTGTAATAATCAAAGGAAGGAGGGAAAATAATGTTTGTCTTTGTAACATTGTGTACCGCAAAAAGAGCACTTAGAGGTACTTACTTATTTAATGTAATGTTTATAAAGACACACGGCAAATTAGTGGCTCCTGGGGTGGGATTGGGTTGTTCAGCTTGATAAGTATGCTCAAGTGTATTTCTGCTCACTGTACAGCTTTATTTCAACTGCTTGTCTTACCATATTGCTCAAATTCATTTATTAAAATACATTATAAATACAGAACCCCTTTAAAAATCTTTAATACTGCACAGTTTAATATCTGAACTTAGTGTTATTTATTGCAAGAACAATTAATTGCTGCTGCACGTTTCTCAGACTCAATTAAAGTGAGCAGTGATTGTTTATTAGTTTTTGGATAAGGCTGCCACCTTAATTTTTTCACTCGGTCTATATTTCTGAATGTAGAATATTGGTCTTTAGTCTTAACCTTTAAAGAAGCATAGCCAAAATCTTTTTAAGAAACATAATTATAAAAATAATTGATCTACTCAATAATTACAGCAAATATATACAGTTGCAATTGGAAATATTCAACCAAAAGACTTTATAGTAATATGAGTTGAGGTTAAGAAAAAAAACAAAATGCAACAAAAGCTTTCTTAAACAACAAAAAATATTTCTTGACATGTATTTGAGTTACGTTGGGAACATAAATTGACTTCGCTTTGAGTTCAAATGAAAAATGCACGTTTTTCAAATATAATTATGTCCACTATTATTCTGCCTGCAACTTCAGTAGTTTGTTGAGAAACTTTTAGCCTTAAGTTCCGACAAGCTTTTTGCACCTCTTTACAGCAGGGGTGCCCAATGCGTCGATCGCTATCGACCGGTAGATCGGAAAGGGAGTGGAGGTAGATCGCATTGCATTCAATTTTTTTTTTTTTTTTAATCTTAGTCTATCATATATATCCTCCTTATGGCATTTGCACTTGATTGACATACAGGGCGGCCAGTCTGAGATCTCCTTTCTTCTAACACACTGGTCATCCCACTCACACGATCAAACGTACGAGCTACTGCAAAATTCCGGTGATCTAGTTAGCCTTCCAATTAATATCGACCAGAGAAGGTTTTTTGTTTTTTTTTTTTAAATTGTTGTTATGGGCTGGATGTGGAATTGGAAGAGGATTTTTTTCTCTCACAATGTCACAATCAAAGTGCGTTTTTCTGACATGTCAGTCTGTCATTGCTATTCCAAAGAAGGAAAATGTGGAAAGGCACTTTCAAACTGTTCATAAAAACTACGAAACTGACTTCCTTCCGAAAAGCGATCTGAGAAAGAGAAAGGAGAGGGAACTAAAATCGCAGTTAAGATGCAATGGAAGGCGTGTGCACAACTCGACAGCATATGCTACAGAGCAGATTGAAAATTGCCTGTCAGACTCTAATGGGGGAAAAAAAGTAACAATTCAAGTGTTGCCCAATGTAGCGAAGTAAGAGTACCGTTTCTTCTTCACAAATGTACTTTACTCAAGTAAAAGTAAAAAGTATGGTGCAGTAAAACTACTCTTAGAAGTACAATTCTTTTAAAAAGATACTCAAGTAAATGTAACAGAGTAAATGTAACTCGTTACTACCCACCTTTGATACTCTGTATGTATGTGTATGTATATATGTAAACAGTCCCAAAAGTCTTGTCGCTTCTCTATTTTGTAGAAACTCCTGCTATTAACCTGACTTTTAATTAATCAACTGGTGTTAGAAATAGCTCATATGAAAAGCTAAAGCCCTCCCAAATGATGTTTAATGCACTGAAATAAATTAGTTCCACTGAAAAAAGATTTATCATTTAATCAAGACAGGCAGGTCAAATTTGGGCAAGACAAAAGTTTTGTCGCCTATACATAAAATGAACAACTTTACTGCAAATCCAAAAATATGTCAGCAAATTAATTAGTGGTGCTGTGAGATCCAAATTTAATATCTTGTATGACTTACATGAGCTTGAAGGACAGCATCCATGCGGCTTGGCAAAGATTCATACAATTTATTGATGAAGTCAATCAGGAATAGCAAAGAAAACAGTCTTGCATGACTCCCAGCGTTCATCAATATTCTTTGGTTCCGTCTTCCATGCTTCCTCTTTCATCCTACCCCACATATGCTCAATGATGTTCATGTGTGGTGACTGGGCTGGCCAATCCTGGAGCATCTTGATGATCTTCGCTTTAAGGAACTTTGATGGGGAGATGGAAGTATGTGATGGAGCACCATCCTGCTGCAGAATTTGGCCTTTTTTATGGTTGGGAATATAAGAGGTAGCTAAGATTTCTTGGTATTTTAGACTATTGATGTTTCCTTCCACCCTGCAGATCCCTCGCATACCCCCATACTGGATGTAACCCCAGACCATGATTTTGCCTCCACCAAACTTCACTGTTTTCTGGGTAAATCTCGGCTCCATGCGGGTTCCAGTAGGTCTCCTGCAACATTTGCGGTGACTGTGGTGTAATTCAACAGAAGATTCATCTAAAAAATCCACCTTCTGCCACTTTTCCAGCGTCCATCCTTTTATCAGACTGTGGGCCTTGGCAAATGCCACACGGTTTTTCAATTGTCTTTTGTTTAGTGCTGGCTTATGGGCACTGATTCGACCTTGGAGGCCATTTCGAGACAGAATCCGACAAACTGTTCTGGTTGACACAGGAACTTCAGGTGACCAGGTCTCGTGGAGCTCTGCTGCAGTGGAAAATGGGCTGGCCTTGGATTTTCGAGCCAACAAACGGTCCTCTCGAGCAGTTGTCTTGCAGGGTCTTCCTGGCCTGGGCTTGTCAAAAACGTCTCCAGTCTCTTCAAATCTTTTTTTTATTCTCTGAACTTGACGCTGAGACACATTGAAGGTGTTTGCCACATCAGCAGTGGATTTGGTCTTCAGCCTCTTGATAATCAACACTTTAGTCTCAGGGTGAATCTTAGGCATGTTTGCAGAGGTCTAGTTGCAGTTGATGTGAAGGTCTAGTGTACTGGGGTTCTTTTTATACACACCTGAGACCTAATTGATCCATTATTAGTCACAGGTGAAGCTCATATGACAAGGCGACAACACTTATGTCTTGCCAAAAATGGACTCAATGGGCTTTACCAAGCTGTAAATATTAGAATACTTTTTGTCAGTTTCGTTTTGCACTGAAACATTATTACAAAAGCTGATGGGATTAAAATGACCCATTTCTTGTAACAAAGTCTTGATTAGAAATCTATTTTAGCGGCACTTCAGGTCAATTTGTACACAAGCGACAAGACTTTTGTCAGGGACTGTATGTGTGTGTGTATGTAGATGTAGATGTAGAGATAGATAGATAGATAGATAGATATATATAGAGTGGTGTAAAAAACTATTTGCCCCTTCCTGATTTCTTATTCTTTTGCATGTTTGTCACACAAAATGTTTCTGATCATCAAACACATTTAACCATTAGTCAAATATAACACAAGTAAACACAAAATGCAGTTTTTAAATGATGGTTTTATTATTTAGGGAGAAAAAAATCCAAACCTACATGGCCCTGTGTGAAAAAGTAATTGCCCCCTGAACCTAATAACTGGTTGGGCCACCCTTAGCAGCAATAACTGCAATCAAGCGTTTGCGATAACTTGCAATGAGTCTTTTACAGCGCTCTGGAGGAATTTTGGCCCACTCATCTTTGCAGAATTGTTGTAATTCAGCTTTATTTGAGGGTTTTCTAGCATGAACCGCCTTTTTAAGGTCATGCCATAGCATCTCAATTAGATTCAGGTCAGGACTTTGACTAGGCCACTCCAAAGTCTTAATTTTGTTTTTCTTCAGCCATTCAGAGGTGGATTTGCTGGTGTGTTTTGGGTCATTGTCCTGTTGCAGCACCCAAGATCACTTCAGCTTGGGTTGACGAACAGATGGCCGGACATTCTCCTTCAGGATTTTTTGGTAGACAGTAGAATTAATGGTTTCATCTATCACAGCAAGCCTTCCAAGTCCTGAAGCAGCAAAACAACCCCAGACCATCACACTACCACCACCATATTTTACTGTTGGTATGATGTTCTTTTTCTGAAATGCTGTGTTCCTTTTAAGCCAGATGTAATGGGACATTTGCCTTCCAAAAAGTTCAACTTTTGTCTCATCAGTCCAAAAGGTATTTTCCCCAAAGTCTTGGCAATCATTGAGATGTTTCTTAGCAAAATTGAGACGAGCCCTAATGTTCTTTTGCTTAACAGTGGTTTGCGTCTTGAAATCTGCCATGCAGGCCGTTTTGCCCAGTCTCTTTCTTATGGTGGAGTCGTGAACACTGACCTTAATTGAGGCAAGTGAGGCCTGCAGTTCTTTAGATGTTGTCCTGGGGTCCTGTCTTTTGTGACCTCTTGGATGAGTCATCTCTGCGCTCTTGGGGTAATTTTGGTTGGCCGGCCACTCCTGGGAAGGTTCACCACTGTTCCATGTTTTTGCCATTTGTGGATAATGGCTCTCACTGTGGTTCGCTGGAGTCCCAAAGCTTTAGAAATGGCTTTATAACCTTTACCAGGCTGATAGATCTCAATTACTTCTGTTCTCATTTGTTCCTGAATTTCTTTGGATCTTGGCATGATGTCTAGCTTTTGAGGTGCTTTTGGTCTACTTTTCTGTGTCAGGCAGCTCCTATTTAAGTGATTTCTTGATTGAAACAGGTGTGGCAGTAATCAGGCCTGGGGGTGGCTATGGAAATTGAACTCAGGTGTGATACACCACAGTTAGGTTATTTTTAACAAGGGGGCAATTACTTTTTCACACAGGGCCATGTAGGTTTGGATTTTTTTCTCTAAATAATAAAACCATTTAAAACTGCATTTTGTGTTTACTTGTGTTATATTTGACTAATGGTTAAATGTGTTTGATGATCAGAAACATTTTGTGTGACAAACATGCAAAAGAATAAGAAATCAGGAAGGGGGCAAATAGTTTTTCACAACACTGTGTGTATGTGTATATATATAGATATATAGATATATATATATATATAGATATATATATATTATATATATAGATATATATATAGATTTATATAGATATACATATATAGATTTAGAGAGAGAGAGACGGACGGACGGAACCCGGGCACAGGCAGACATGTTGTTTTCCACCACCAGGACGGAACCCGGGTACAGGCAGACATGTTGTTTTCCACCACCACACATTTATTTACAAGTTTGAAGTTCAAGTTCGGGCCACCTCTACTCTCTCTTCGCCTGCCTCCACCCGACTCCAGCCTCGAATGAAGGGAGACGGCCACTTTTATCCACACCCGGATATGCTCCAGGTGCTCCCCAGCAATCACCCGCCGATACGCCCCAGTTTGGCTGAAGTGCTGGCTGTACTGGGTGTCCCTGCTTCTCTTCCCCCCAGCACTTTCTGGTGTGGCGGAAGTGCTGAGGACAAGGGCTCCAAAGGCATCGGGTCGCCCCCTAGCGGTGACCATGAGCCCCTACAGGGTTGGGCTTCCGAGCCCTCTACCCGTGCCCCCCAAAGCAACCAGGGTGGCAGCCCCCACGTGATCCCAGGTTGGCACACGCCCTCTTCCGGTCCTTCATAGCATCACAGCCGGGTCGTCAGCCCTGGCATCCCTGACAATATATTTTATTTTTTATTTTTATGTTCTGTGTCTCTCTATCTCGATAGAGTGGTGCAGTAGCGCAGCTGCCTTGCAGTTTGGGGACCCGGTTTTGCTTCCCAGGTCCTCCCGGCGTGGAGTTTGCATGTTCTCCCCGTGACTGCATGTGTTTCCTCTGGGTGCTCCAGTTTTCTCTCACAGTCCAAACACATGCAGGTTAGGTGCATTGGCGATTCTAAATTGTGCTTGGTATGTGTGCGCGCCCTGCAGTGGGCTGCACCCTGCCCGGGGTTTGTTTCCTGCTTTGTGCCCTGTGTTGGCTGGGATTGGCCAACATGTACGTAGATCATTTTGACCTTGTCATTTTAAAAGTAGCGTGCAAGCTGAAAAAGTGTGGGCACCCCTGCTCTAGAGGAATCTTTTCCTATTCTTCACATGCAAGGCCCATAGCTCATTGCTGTTTGATGGCTTCCATGTTGCAACTGCATTCTTTAAATCCTACCAACAACCTACGGGATTTCAATATGGGGACTGAAAAGGCCATTCCAGGATATGTTTCTTAACCAAGCTTTATTCTTGGGCTGATTGTCTTGCTAGATAGTCCAATGATGACCAAAGTTTATTTTCCAAACAAAAGCCCTCATGTTCCTCTTTATAATTGCCTGACATATTTGGGAGTCCATGATGCCAGTTACATGGTCAGAATTGCCAGTTACTACAGCAAAACAACACCCACACATTCTCAGTAACCCAGCTTCATGCTTGACCACAAGGATGGTATTCTTCTGGTCTTAAAGCCTGGCTTTTCAAACACCTTGATGGCCCATATGTCCAAACTTTTCTAGTGTAGTTTTATTAGTCAATAGAGTCTCTCAAAACTCTGCAGGCATATAGCACAAGTTCCTCCTGTCATAGTCTAGTTGACCTTTGTTCGTTGTGGTCAAGAATGGAGTACATCTCAAAAGTCTGGCAGAGAAGTCCTTGTTTGTTTAGTGTTCATCTATTAGGTGCCACTGAAACACCTATCCCAAACTTTATCAGATCATCTTGTAGTTGTGTTTTTTTTTTGTCAACACAGAGATTTTTCTTAATTGTCCTGAGTAGTAAGCTTCTGTTGGTAGTTGAGGAAATGTTGGACTTTCTCCCACAGACAACACAGGCCTGCAGCTGTGCTGTAAGCTTTAAACTTCCTTATAATGCTTCTTGGAATGTAAAGGTTTTGGGAAATCTTCTGCTTTTTGCCCTGCAGGTGCAATGAAACAATTTATTTTCTCACTCTTTATGAAAGCTTTTTAGTCTTAACCGTGATTGCAACTTGCCTTGTACACATTCATGGATGGGATTTATTTATGCATCACAGCTGAAGCAAGTTAAGGATCATTATAGAGGTCTTGAAGACTTGATTCTTTTTTAAAATCACTTTAGGCCATAAAAAGTACCAGAAGGTTTAAAAACAGCAATATTATATAGGGGTTTCTTAATTGAATTGTGACACTTCTGTATCAACAAAACATCCTTTTAGTCAGGAATACTATGTTATACATTTCCATTGCTGATTTTTTGTATCATTCAACTGATAAAGAAGTCACTCAAGGCAAAATGAAGCTCTTTGGGGGGGAAAAATTCTATATGTAATTGCAAATGTAGGTGGTAAGATTAGAAAGTTCTGAAACTTATGCTTAAGGCTTTTGTGTAATGATATTTAAATGTCTGTTTGCCACAAATTTTAATTTTGGAGAAAAAAAGGGTCTTGATCATTGGTAATATAGTATGTAGTATAATAGAAATATGCTGTATATATAAACAAAAAATGATTTAGTAATTTATAGTTATACCTTAAAAATAGGCTTCATTTTCAAATAGCATGAATTAGGTTCTTCCAGTTTTTTTGTTAGAAGAATACCCTACCCAGAACTTATAATTTGTTTTACTTGTTACTTAGCGTTTTTAGTGAAAAATTATTATTTATTAATAGGAAATGGAGATGAGTATGATTTTTATACTGTGGGGGCCAGAGAGGAAGAACAGCAAACAGGTTTAAAATGTGTATGGAACTTTAATTTTAAAACTTTGGTTTGTGTTGCATTTTCACAATGTCCAAAACATAGGTATTTTTACATTCAGAAAGAGAAAGTCCAAATAAGGCACAAAAGTGAACCATGTTCAAGGGGGTTCGAGCTCTGTGAACATCAAAGCTGATGCTGTCATGCTAAAAGATTTTTTTTTTTTTGTTCTCATGCTGGAGTTGCAAGTTTTTCATTCTTTATATGCAGATTCATTTGCTTACCCTTTGAAGCCAAAAAAATTCCTGCCATGTTCTTTTTTTTTTTCTTCTATTTCTTTGGATTGCTTTTGGATTACATACCAAAAGCACAACCCTCAGAATTCTGTTAAATGAAACCTAAATACCTTTAATCTGTAAACCATTCCTTTCATTGCATTCCAGATTGTCTAATGAAATTGTAGTTTGAACTTTGGTTGTATATACTGCATTAAAAGGAAAGGTTTTTTTTTTTTATTTTCTAGGACCATTCAAACAGTGACCGAGAAATGAGTCAAGAATTAAAAAGGCGGAAAGATGAAAATGGAACAGGTAGATATATTAATCAAGAATTCATATTTTTCACCAGATTTTACCTTCCCATCAAGGCTGCGTTGTTTTTCTGGAGAAAAATGTGAAATGAAGATGCTGGCATAAAAAATAGTGTATTTTGAAAAAATGTTTTCAGTCTGTAGAAAGAACAGAAACAAACTAATATCTTTAAATATTAGTATAAATATTATTCTATGTTTGCAGGCTCATCAAAACACAGCAAGAGTGAAAGTCCATCTGATTCACCACATTCCAGTGAAAAAGAAAGAGATAAGAGCAAAAGCAGCAAGTCTTCTAGTAAAGAGAAAAGCGATTCAACAAAACTGGATAAGAGTTCATCTGGTAAAAAGGTATCTTTGAAATATAAATCATGTGCTAATGATGTAATGTGGAGAACTTGGTCTGAACTTTGCCTTGGAATTCAGGCAATATACTAAGTCTCTAATCTCCACACTATTTCTCTACTTGATGCATACTGAACTTTACACATTCTTTTTTGGTATCCCCTTGTGTGTCTCTTTCACATTGTATATATTTCCTCTGTGTAATGAGTGAAATGTACATGTTTTGATGTAATGTTTTCCATTTAGGAGTCAAGGCACGATAAAGAAAAAGCTGAAAAAAAAGAGAAGAGAGAGAGCTCTGGGATGAAGGAAGAGAAAAAACAATATCCTTTTGCTTGTATAGATGTTCTTGTAGAATAATCCTAGGTTTGGTTCTACAATGACGTTTGTAGCGAATGAAGGGTACGTTTGTCACACACAAATAATTCTTGGTGTTTTCTACACTCAAGGGAAAATATGACAAGAATAATTTAATTTCTGAACACCTAGATGGGCAGAGCACAGCCACTATTTAATGTTAATTTTCTTTCGAAAAAGTAAACTTTGAAATATTGTCTTGTAATCTTTGCCCTTCACCAGTTGCCCTAATCTTTATTTCAGTTGTGAAAAATATTTCCCTGAAATTGGCACACAAAACAGCTTAACAGGTTCAGAAAAGAAAACTAAAGAACAGTCTGGCAGTTGCTATTTTATTATTTAGGTTATTTTTGTTTGTTTTTTAAAGATATTTCCCTTAATGGTTTTACCCATAAATCATCAGATAAGCATAGATAATGTAAACTGAGATGACCAAGGTAAGTCTTATTGCATTGTACAAAGTTGGAACAGATATCCACACCCTTCTCATCCTTCAATAAATACCACTTTCAATTTGTATAATATGTGAATAACTTTTAGTTTTCGTTGAAACAGTATGTTTTGACTACATACGCTCAAGATATTTTAGTCATTCTCTTGTTCTTATTCAAACAAATGCTTTTAATTCTATCTATACTAATAAAAGAAAAAGCCCTCACTCACTCATCACTAATTCTCCAACTTCCCGTGTAGGTAGAAGGCTGAAATTTGGCAGGCTCATTCCTTACAGCTTACTTACAAAAGTTGGTCAGGTTTCATTTTGAAATTCTATGCATAATGGTCATAACCGGAAGCTATTTTTCTCCATATACTGTAATGGACTTTAGCTCGATGGCCGTGGGGAGCGGAGCTGCGTGTGACATCATCACGCCGGCCACGTAATCCCGTGAACTGACTGTGACCGCAGTACGTAGAAAAGAAGGAAGAGCTCCCAAAGAGCGCTGAAGAAAAACGCTGAATACTTGATTTGTGAGATACAAGTTTAATGAGAAGACACGAGGTATAAACGAGACTTTGGATCATTTTGTAACGGAGTTAAAATTGCTATAGCGAGAAACTTTTAAGTGCCGGGTCTTCGCTAACATTAAATAAAGCCGTTAACATCGCAACATCACACAAGAGAGCAGCTCACGTGAACCGAGTGAACGCAGTATGAGTGGTCACTTCCCACGCATCAAACCTGTTCAAAAAACGCATTACACAATTGTCTAGTAGGGAAAAGAATATGCTCCGAGCTGAGCTCCACAGCTAACGTGGTCTTGTGGAAGCAACTTCGTCACACTGCCACCAAATACTCACAGAAAAATCCACAAGTTAATACACACGCTGTCTCTAGAGTTCCTCCACACTCAATGTATTCCTCGCATCCCCGTTACACCCTCTGATCTCCCATTTCAATTCAGATGCCTCCAATTTCCAGTAAGGCTCTGCTTCGCGATGAGAAGTAATAAGTCTCAGGAACAGACCCTACAAAAGGTTGCCATTGATTTCAGGCAAGATTGCTTTTCTCCTGGACAACTATACGTTGCATTCTCAAGAGTGAGCTCGCGCAGCTTCAACATATTACAACCAGAGTGCTAAACTGACAACGTGATATATAAAGAGAACTATAATCATGGTAATAAACTAACAATAAAACAGCGGGGAACCCGTGGATTAAATTAAAAGGCAGCTTCCTTGGCAAAGCAAGGAACAAGGATGGCTTTATATGTCGTTCGTTTATAAAACAGCGGAGAAGCTGTGTAAAGGCTGCTTCACAAAAAACCAGCGGAGCACCTTATATGAGCAGGCAGTCAGCTAAAGAAGGGAATCAATAAATATCTATAATCCTAATAAACGAACAAACAATAGCATACAAGCCGCGGATTAAATAAAGGAAATGGGTACCTGAACAGTAAAGTAAGTCTCGAATACCTACACAATAACTATAACAATCGTAATAAACGAACAATAAAACAGTACAGAACTGCAAAGCAAGGAGAAACGACGGCCTTATATGGCATTCATTTATAAAGCAGCGGAGAAGCTGTGTGAAGGCAGCTACACTAAAAATCAGCAGAGCGCCACACTCTGAATGTATTCTTCGCATCACTGTTCTACCCTCTAATCTCCCTTTCCAATTCAAATGCCTCAAATTTCCAGTAAGGCTCTGCTTCGCGATGACCATTAATAAGTCTCAGGGACAGACCCTACAAAAGGTTGCCATTGATTTGAGGCAACATTGCTTTTCTCCTGGACAAAACTATACGTTGCATTCTCAATTTCAGTGCACAGCTTGGTCATATTACAACCAGAGTGCTGAACTGACAACGTGGTATACAAAGAGATCCTTAACAGATAGTTCTTGATATATTTTCCCTCAGTTTAAAAAGGTTTTCTTTTCTTCTTAATAAAAATTTAAAAGCAGTTCTTCGTCGCTGCAAAGTGCAGGGATTTTGCTATATACAGTATGTATGTGTATATGTATGTATATATATATATATATATATATATATATATATATATATATATATATATATATATATATATATATATATATATATATATATATATATATATATATATATACACACACACACACAGTGGGTATGGAAAGTATTCAGACCCCCTTCAATTTTTCACTCTTTGTTATATTGCAGCCATTTGCTAAAATCATTTAAATTAATCTTTTTCCTCATTAATGTACACACAGCACCCCATATTGACAGACAAAAAAAATAATTTTAGAAATTGTTGCAGATTTATTAAAAAAGAAAAACTGAAATATCACATGGTCCTAAGTATTCAGACCCTTTGCTGTGACACTCATATATTTAACTCGGTGCTTTCCATTTCTTCTGATCATCCTTGAGATCACCTTCATTTGAGTCCAGCTGTGTTTGATTATACTGATTGGACTTGATTAGGAAAGCCACACACCTGTCTATATAAGACCTTACAGCTCACAATGCATGTCAGAGCAAATGAGAATCATGAGGTCAAAGGAACTGCCTGAAGAGCTCAGAGACAGAATTGTGGCAAGGCACAGATCTGGCCAAGGTTACAAAAAAATTTCTGCTGCACTTAAGGTTCCCAAGAGCACAGTGGCCTCCATAATCCTTAAATGGAAAACATTTGGGACGACCAGAACCCTTCCTAGAGCTGGCCGTCCGGCCAAGCTGAGCTAGTGGGAGAGAAGAGGTGAGAGAGGTAAAGAAGAACCCAAAGATCACTTTGGCTGAGCTCCAGAGATGCAGTCAGGAGATGGGAGAAAGTTGTAGAAAGTGAACCATCACTGCAGCCCTCCACCAGTCAGGGCTTTATGGCAGAGTGGCCTGTCGGAAGCCTCTCCTCAGTGCAAGACACATGACAGCCCGCATGGAGTTTGCTAAAAGACACCTGAAGGACTCTGAGATGGTGAGAAATAAGATTCTCTGGTCTGATGAGACCAAGATAGAACTTTTGGCCTTAATTCTAAGCGGTATGTGTGGAGACAACCAGGTACTGCTCATCACTTGTCCAATACAGTTCCCACAGTGAAGCATGGCGGTGGCAGCATCATGCTGTGGGGGTGTTTTACAGCTGCAGGGACAGGATGACTGGTTGCAATTGAGGGAAAGATGAATGCGCCAAGTACAGGGATATCCTGGACAAAACCTTCTCCAGAGTGCTAAGGACCTCAGACTGGGCCAAGGTTTACCTTCCAACAAGACAATGACCCTAAGCACACAGCTAAAATAACGAAGGAGTGGCTTCACAACAACTCTGTGACTGTTCTTGAATGGCCCAGCCAGAGCCCTGACTTAAACCCAATTGAGCATCTCTGGAGAGACCTAAAAATGGCTGTCCACCAACATTTACCATCCAACCTGACAGAACTGGAGAGGATCTGCAAGGAGGAATGGCAGAGGATCCCCAATCCAGGTGTAAAAACTTGTTGCATCTTTCCCAAGAAGACTCATGGCTGTATTAGCTCAGAAGGGTGCTTCTACTAAATACTGAGCAAAGGGTCTGAATACTTAGGACCATGTGATATTTCAGTTTTTCTTTTTAATAAATCTGCAACAATTTCAAAAATTATTTTTTTGTCTGTCAATATGGGGTGCTGCGTGTACATTAATGAGGAATAAAATTAGTTTAAATGATTTTAGCAAATGGCTGCAATATAACAAAGAGTGAAAAATTGAAGGGGGTCTGAGTACTTTCTGTACCCACTGTGTGTGTGTGTGTGTGTGTGTATATATATATATATATATATATATATATATATATATATATATATATATATATATATATATATATATATATATATATATATATATATATATATATATATATAAAACTGCTCAAAAAATTAAAGGAACACTTTGAAAACACATCAGATCTCAATGGGAAAAAGAAATCCTCCTGGATATCTATACTGATATAGATTGGGTAATTTGTTAGAAACGAAAGGATGCCACATCGTTTGATGGAAATGAAAATGATCAACCTACAGAGCCCTGAATTCAAAGACGCCCCAAAAATCAGAGTGAAAAAATTGTGTCAGGCTAGTCCATTTTGCCAAAATTTAATTGCAGCAACTCAAAATTGTATGCAGCACTTTGTATGGCCCCTGTGTTCTTGTATACATACCTGACAACATCGGTGCATGCTTCTAATGAGATGACAGATGGTGTTGTGGGGGATCTCCTCCCAGATCTGGACCAGGGCATCACTGAGCTCCTGGACAGTCTGAGGTGCAACCTGGTGGCATTGGATGGACCAAAACATAATGTCCCAGAGGTGTTCTATTGGATTTAGGTCAGGAAAGTGTGGTGGCCAGTCAATGGTATCAATTCCTTCATCCTCCAGGAACTGCCTGCATACTCTCACCACATGAGGCCAGGAATTGTCGTGCACCAGGAGCCACTGTACCAGCATAGGGTCTGACAATGGGTCCAAGGATTTCATCCTGATACCTAATGGCAGCCAAGGTGCCTTTGTCAAGCCTGTAGCGGTCTGTGTGACCCTCCATGGATATGCCTCCCCAGACAATCATTAACCCACCACCAAACTGCTCATGCTGAATGATGTTACAGGCAGCATAATGTTCTCCATGGCTTCTCCAGACCCTTTCACTTCTGTCACGTGCTCAGGGTGAACCTGCTCTCATCTGTAAAAAGCACAGGGCACCAGTGATGCATCTGCCAATTCTGGTATTCTATGGCGAATGCCAATCGAGCTGCATGCTGCTGGTTAGTGAGCTCAGGGCCCATTAGAGGACATGGGGCCCTTGGGTCACCCTCATGAAGTCTTTCTGGTTGTTTGGTCAGAGACCTTCACACCAGTGGCCTGCTGGAGGTCATTTTGTAGGGCTCTGGCAGTGCTCATCCTGTTCCTCCTTGCCCAAAGGAGCAGATACTGGTCCTGCTGATGGGTTATGGACCTTCTATGGCCCTCTCCAGCTCTCCTAGAGTAACTGCTTGTCTCCTAGAATCTCCTCCATGCCCTTGAGACTGTGCAGGGAGACACAGCAAACCTTCTGGCAATGACACGTATTGATGTGCCATCCTGGAGAAGTTGGACTACCTGTGCAACCTCTGTAGGGTCCAGGTATCGCCTCATGCTACCAGTAGTGACACTGACTGTAGCCAAATGCAAAACTAGTGAAGAAACAGTCAGAAAAGATGAGGAGGGAAAAATGTCAGTGGCCTCCACCTGTTAAACCATTCATTCCTGTTTTGGGGTCATCTCATTGTTGCCCCTCTAGTGCATCTGTTGTTAATTTCATTAACACCACAGCAGCTGAAACTGATTAACAACCCCCTCTGCTACTTAACTGACCAGATTAATATCCCATAAGTTTCATTGACTTTATGCTATACATATACACTCATAACAGTGACAACAATTACATTGACAATCATGGTACGTTATTTTTAAAATGTTTTCTTTTTCATAACTTATTTAACACACTACTTCTCCATTGCGAAGCACAGGAATTTTGCTAGTTTTAGAATGAATCTGGCTTTCAGTTCAGTTGAAAAACAGTTTTCTATCACAGAACTATGAGAATCCAAAATTAACTGCAATTAGCACTCCTCAACGTGGGATCTTACATGAGAATGCTAACCAAGAAAATGATGGTCTAAATTACTGGTGTAAACACATGTTTACTTTCTTTATCATACCAATGTTTTGTGAAAATGTCTTCACTCATCATGACAGATGAGCAGCCTGTTGAGACATTTGTTTATTTTGGCTAATAAATACTAATAATTATTGTATGTATCATTTGCTACTCATGTACATGCTCTTATTCATAATTTTAAGTCATGCTTAACTTTTGAATACACATCTTTGTCAATTGACCTGTACTGACTTGCACATTATAAAGATGTTTTTGTTTTTTTCTAATATTTAGTTTTTCTCTTTCATTCTGTCTTCTCCAGGCGACTTTTCTATTGACTACGAGCTGAGGAGACCTGTTTTCATTTGCTTCATCTAAACTCTACAGAGACAAGTCTCAGTTTTTGCTTTGTTTTGGTATGGATCACTTTGAAAGCCGAGGACCCAGCTAAATTGTACAAAATGAACGAGCGCCTGCACAACATTTTTGTTCTTTTTAGCCCAGCAATTTAAAAAGGCTGAAGTCTTTTACCTGCTTTTCCCTGCATTTTTCAGTAAACAGCTGAAAGTCTGTTTTCATCTAATATGAGCACAGTGTGCTACAAACAAGTGGAATTGGCTTTAGACGGATGTTGACTATTCCTGCAGGCCTTCCATTTCATTGCCTGCTGCTTTTTTTTGCTCTTTCCCTAATGTATGGAAGTATTTGTTGGCTTTGCCAGGTTACCATTCACATGTACTTTTAGTTTATATTGTCCTCACATAGAAGTCATTTTATTTATTTTTTGCTCTTTTTAATACAAGTACCCAACACCTGTAGCAGTTGCTGTTACAATGCAAATGGTCTTATTTGTATATTATGTATACAGTAAAATATGGTTTACTATAATTGAGTTCAGATTATCTGTTCCTTTTATTTCAAATGTTTCTTGTTAAATTTTTTGTGCTTTTTGTCACAATGTTTTTAAATAAATTGTATAAAAGTTAAATCGTTATCAGATGCAATTGCAAGTAGGACTTGTACAACTGCAGGAGATTTGTATTGCCATCATTTAGTCAAAAAAAAGAACATTTCCAATCTACTTTTTTGGGATTTTTATCTGCTGTATTCTACCAGTGTAAGCTTTTTCTAAATAAATAATAGTTTTCTCAGTGGGTCGTAAACTTGAGCTGTGTGCATCATTCAGTGTGTTTGGGGAAGTGAAGACACTTAAAACTAATTGGAGGGGGAAAATGAAAAAAAAAACCATTGGCATTTGTTGATTTTGTTGTTTGGTAAAATATCTCAACCTGTGCAGTTCAGAAGACAGCTGGGTTTTGTTTAAGTGTTCATTAACTTTGGAGTCAGTTGATTACAATATATTATGTCTGATTTTTAAAAGGGCCTTATTCAAATGTTATTTTAGATCGTATTAGGCTTATTGAAATACTCCGTTTCTCTGTTTAGGGAAGCTGCATGTTAGGTTCAGTACCTCTGGTGTAGTACATGTATCAAAAAGAAAGTTGTCAGTAGGAAATAATCCAGTTGTGTCTAATGTGTTCCCTACTCCGACCACTGATGATAGCTTCTGGTTAGAGTGGTAGTGATCCATTTGCCTGTATTGATACAGAAGCACCTGACCAGTGGGAGGATGTATTGACACAACTGCAAGACATTTTGAAAAAGATACAATAAGGGAAAAACTTATGGGCAAAACTGGTGTTTTTTTTTTGTTTTTTTTTCCTTCTGTGTCACCCACTGTTTCAGGAACAAAAGAGAAAATCAGAAGATTGCTTATGTGACTTGAACCTTGATGTTAGATCGAGGGCACAGCACAACACAGCACCTTTTGATAAAGTTGTAAAACATGCAAGCAGAGTTTGAAACTGAGAGAGAACTTACTGTGAGGAACAAAATTACTGGGTCACTAAGGTAATGTGGGTTATATTTTTTTGTTATATATTCATAAAAGCGGGATTATATGTGAAAAGATTAACATAAGACTAGAGCAATGGTTTCCTGTAATTTTTCTAATATTGTTTATATTTGTTGTGTTTATTCCCCAGTTCCAGCTGAGTAGAACTATTGGAATTAACCTGAAGCAAAAATGAATTTGGTTCAAGTTAACATTTGGTCACATACCCCTTAACATGCAAAATGTGCCCTAAGTCTTTGACCCATAGACATCATTGAACTTCATCTGGCATGATCTCCTATGCCTTTATGGCAGCCTGTTTCAGTTGGTGCTTGTTCTGGAGCTATTCAAACTTTCATTACCTAGTAAGCAGGTAAAAAGCATTCTCAATTGTGTTTAAATCAGGAAACTGACTTGCCTGGTCTGTATCTTTTCACTTTTTCTTTCCAATGACTTCTTTGGTTAGACAGTGAGTGGGTTTTGGGTCATTTTCTTGCTATATTATAAAACTTTGTTCAGTGAGCTTGGGAGAATTTGGTTGAAATTGAGAAGACAAGATGATGTTTCTATACATTTCACAATTCATCCTACTGCTACAGTCATCGTTTACATCATTAGTAAAGACCAGTGAACCAGTTCCAGAAGATATCAAAACCCTGCCTCCTCCATACTTCACAGATGAGCTGATGTGTTTAGGAGTATTTGCATTCCCTGTATTTCTCCACACTTTTCCTTTCTATTACTCTGATAAAAGGTTTTTCTGTATCTTGTTTGTCCATAAAATTTTGATATTTGTACTGCATTGCAAACTTGTATGGTTTTCCTGTTCCTGGTGCTGATGAGAGGTTGTGCTATATCTTCTTTAATTATTCCTCCCAGCCATGAATTCTGACACATTCCTGAAAGCCTGTAGGCTTTCTTTTTTATGTCTTTATTATTTTTGGGCTTCTCTTTGCAGCTCTATCAAAACTCCTTTCTAGGGTCACCTGCTTATTGCAAATTGTGCACATCTGCAGTATTTTTTTTTCCAAAATGTTTATTTTGTAATGCCCAGTTGTTCTGATCAGTATTTGCTTTAATCTCATTTTCAAGATTGCTTGCTTTTCTGTCATCGTCGTTCTCTAGTGTTCATCTTGTTTTGTACCTTTGATGTTAACACCTGGCCCCAAATGTAAACTCCAATAATTTCAACAAACCCTCCACACTCAGAGCTCTTTTATTTGTTGATCATTTCTGCAACATGGAAAACCTGAGCAGATAGAATCACCTGTCAGTCATTTACCCCGGCAGTTCTGCTCATTTTTCCCAATATTGTTGTGTTATATGTAAATCGTATATGCCCAGAAATTAAAGTTGACATTCAGTACTTTAGTCTCATATTCATCTTTTCACCTAGAATGCTTATGAATATATAACAAAAATAACCCGTATTACCTCATTGTCACAGTAGGTTAGTTTTTCTGTGTGTGTATTGGACAGACAAAAGTGCATGTTAGTGATGGACTGTTTTTAAGCAATAAGGAGAGGGAAAGTAGGGATCTTCTAGAAGTCCATGATTGGGTGTTCTAACAATGCCTTTCAATGTGACATTAAGAACTGACTGAATCAAGGAGGTTGCCTGCCATCTTGTCTGGACATGGTTCCTGTCTTGCGCACAGTGCTGTGCTGCTTTAATAGGATGTTGTGTAAAATGCTGTCACAGTGAAATTTCATAGGGGGGGAAAAAGTGAATATAGAAATAGTGTAATAGTTTAAAAGTGAACATGAAAGAGTTTTGAAATATTTCAGCTGGCATTGTAAACTGATGTAAGTGTGACATTATAGTGAGATCACAAACTTTACAAATTCTGATTTTAATGAATTGATATTGTTAAAGACAGATTGGGATTGGGGTTGGGGAAGAGATGCAATCGTATGAAACAGGAGAGAAAGCTTAGGCTGTTGGCATCATTGTTACAGACACCTAACAGAGACATTAGAGCTAAGTTAATGATAATTTTAAAGGGAGTTTAGATAGGAGCATTTTATTCATAGGCAACTTTAAAGCCAGGAAACCAAAAACAGGAGTGGATTCAACATACTGTGTCATTTTAATGAATTTGTTGGTTGCCAGCAGAGGGTAGTTCAATGCCTCGTGGCTGCAAATTTCTGGGTTTAAATTTCTTAACTTGCCATTATGTTTACACAGCTTTCACGGGTTCTCCATGTCTATGTAGTGTTTTTGTATATACAGTGAACCCTCGTTTATCACGGTTAATGCATTCCAGACTCTACAGTGATAAATAAATTTTCGCGAAGTAGGATTCTTTATTTATAAATCGAGTATTTTCACAGTTAAGAGTATAGAAAACCTGTTCCCGACCTTCTAAATACGTTTTTTAACATTATTAGAGCCCTATAGACATGAAATAACACCCTTTAGTCACCATTACACTCGTATTACCCAATATATTAGACAAAATAAGAGAAAATAAGACATATTAGACGTTATAAATATCATTATTACTAGGCTCACCTGCCTTTTAAGGCGACCGACTTTTATCCTCAATTTGTGTGCACTCCATCAGGCATGTAAGTGTAGGGAATGAGAACATCAAAGTGCCCATTCATAACATCTCCCGAAAACTGACTTTTTTTTTTATCCCCTCGAGTGCCTGTCCAAAGTCGTACAATGTCAGCCCGAATTTGTACCGCTAAAGACAGAGTTTCATGCACTAAATAAGCTATAGATGAGAATAAGCAAGCACCATCTCCCCTGATATTTACTACGTGGTGAGGCATTTGTACTCCAGCATTAATTATTTCCAGAGACATAATTTTGTCTGTTTTTCCAGCGCATCGCGCACAAAAGCAAGGGAACAATGGGAGCACCAGAACTCTGCTCACATCGCGTCGCTTCATACTGCAAGCTGCAAGTAGTAAGTCTGTGATAAGCGGAACACCGCTATGCTTTGCACTCATGGGACGGTAGGACAATCCCGACCGCTTTTATATAGTAGATTATTGTACTGTACATTTAATTACAAACAAACACACACAGTTCTTACACACAACCACTGACCTATGAAGGCACAACCTCAGTAGGAGAGTCTTCAGAGGTGGTGCAGTATCTTCAGCAGGTGCGTCGTTGTCTTCTTCCGCTGAAGGAGTACTAGGAGTAGGCATTGGGTGTCTGGGTGCGCGGCTGAAGAACATCTTGATAGGCAGTTGCTGCCGCTGTCTTTTCATATGTGTGAGGAGACTTTTGTAGGGTATTGCCATCTTTGATCATATCCAAGAGTTTCACCTTCTCCTGGATAGTAAGCATCTTCCTCCGGCGCTTAGTTTTATTGTCAGAAGGCTTAGAAAAAGCAGCATGTTTAGGAGCCATCGTGGGGCTTAGATAATAGTTCTTAGAAAGCGCATGCGTAGTGACGTAAGCGTGTATGAGAAAAAAATCGGGATAGAGTGAAGCCGCAAAAGTCGAAGTGTGAAATAGTGAGGGATCACTATAGTATATATAGTTTTTTTTTTTTTTTTTTTGGGGTTCTTCCCAGGTACTACTGTTTTCTTCACGCATGTGTTTGGGAGATTATCTGACAACTCAGAAATGGGCAAGTGAGACCTCCCGTTTTGAACAAGCCTCCTGACGCTAGCTACCGCCTGCCTTGCTGGAATATAGGATCCAACTACCTCTAACCATGCAGCAAATTGGGTATGAATTCTGTCAAAGCAAAACTTATTGAGCTATCAGGAAAAACTGCTCAGTCTGTGAACGTTCTTGGGAAAAAAGAACTTTTGCCCGGCACCAAGTAGATGTCTTCAAACGATATGCCAAATTTATAGTTTTTTAGTATAAAATCCATGAAGGGGTTATAAAGTGAGTTTTAAAGAATTCCCCCTAAGTGTACATAAGCTGTATGTAACCCCAACAAAATTATGCATCTTGATCTTGGAAATATCTGGCTGCTTGCAGACCACTAGCCAAGTGTAATCCCACCATTTTGTCACTTTGCCTGGTACATTTACAGGGAAATGTCTGGCTTGTGTTTACTTGAAACTAATATCATCTCCAAAAATTATTGGCTCCATTATGAGATTCTTTCAGAATTTCAAAATCTTCACTGTTTCATGAAGGGTGAGACCAACGAACTTTGACATTTGTGCCAGTAACTTGAGTGTTCTGTTTATGACACAAAGTACAAGACCAATTACAAGTATATACAGTCAACAATTTGCATGCATCATAAGCACCTGCAGTCCTGTCCTTATTCATGAGTCAGCTGCTGCCATCGCAGTAAGCGCAGCCTGCTGCTTTTGGCAAAAGAGCCGTCATTTCATATTGTAATCCCTCTGCTAGAGACTGCTCCAGTGTGTCCTGGAAGTTGCATATCTCCTTCAACTGGACACTCTTCAGGCATCGGCTACAGTATTTGCTCAGTATAAATTTTCGCATTTTATTGCTATGTGATATTGAATCAGAGTGGAACCAGTTTGGCTCTTTTGACACTGATACAAACTCTTTAATGTCAGTGAAAAGTGTCAAGTGAAAATCGATCTCTGCAGAATGGTCTAACTTAATTACAAATATGGAAAATCAAAAAACTGAACACACAAATATTCAGCCGCTGTAAAATTGTGTTCCAAAGTCCTGCGTCTTATATAAATTAAAAAAAAAAAAAAAAGAAAAATATTTCCAAATTCGTTTTGTTGTCACAGATGTGTTGGAAACATGGGATGTATGATTTTTTTTATCTTTTATATGGTTTTGGTAAACTAATCTTTTATTTTCCGGTGGTGCATCATGCTCCATTGTAAAGTGCCAGTGCAAGTCAAATATTTTTTTTAACTTTATACAAAACGCTTGAGTTTGGAACACAATTGTGCAAATACTTACCATGTTTGTGAAGAAAAAATACTGAATTCATCCTTTAAAACTGATCAAGCAATACTTTGTACAATGAAATTATAGGTTAGTTCACCCTTTAATTCAGCCTGAGAGAGGTCAGTTCAGCCCGTACATTTTTTTGGCTACAGCATTTTTCATATCTGAATGGTGCTGCTGTCGGCAAACAGATCCTCAGTACGTCAGCATTAGTGGTTAAAATGTACTGTGCGTAGTTGCAGCTTATGTCTGCTCATACAAACAGTGGGCTGTCGTATTGTTGTGGAAAAAAACTTTCCTATATATTCAAATAAATCATTCTCAGAGACCAGATGAAAATGCAAAACGATTCTTTATTTGCACATAGATGTATATACACGTCTTGGTCCATGGAGTAAGCAGTCATGAAAACAATTTATTTCCTGTTACCATTTCCTTATCGAATACCTCACGTCATCTGACTCTTAATATGCAGAATTCTGTCGTCTTAGCCAATAGATTACAACCACCAGTAACTTTGTATACATGTTGATTCTTCTATTATTAACACTGCTGCCTTAATAGGGGTGTCCTACATGTTTTCCCATTGATCTTATCACCACTTCATAACAGGGGTGTTTCAGTTTGTTCTCACTTTTTAAGGGGGTGTTTGTTACACACCTACTTCATTTTAACCTTAGAAGCTATGTTGGTGGCTCCTCTAGTTGAGGAGAAAGTCACACGTGCTCAAGCTTTAAGCTGCATTAACCTTTTGGTTTCCTTTTCCTTATGCTTTTAATAATTCTATGTTGCAACTTCTTTTACGTATAAATTGTAAAAATTACCATGTATTGATTAAAACTATTTGATTAAAATTCTATAGTCTCCATTGCAAGGTACACATATCTCTGTTGTAACATATTTAAAAAACAAAAATGTGATTTGTTTCTTTTGATGAAGCAAATAACAGAAAACGGTCCACTTTTCAAATCAGTTAAGTACGTCACACCTGACTCTGTGAACGTTTTCAAACTTCTTAAAATAGGAAAGTGCTTATTTTGCCCTAATTAAAATGCATAAACCAACTTAAAAAAACCTGTCATTTAAATACCATAAATGCCATTGCTTTTCTTTTTCCTTGATGAAGCCTGGCTTATAAGTCACTTTAGGCATCCCGGAGCCATCCTCTTGAAGTTGTATGCTAAAGTGGAGCGGACATTATAGAACACAGAAATTGGGTGATCCCTCTTAGGTTCGGTTTACAACTGTCACACACGTGCGTGTGGGAGCCAACCAAAGGGACCAGAAAACGCCAATCCCACACCAGGCCGGGAGGTGGTGGGTTGTGCTAAACCTCTCTCTTTTTCCTCTCAGCAGGCCAAATATGAGAAATCCTTCCTGTCCCGGCCCTGAGGACGTCACTTTCAGCGAACCGACTATAAAAACCCCTCATCCTTCATATTTAAACAGTTCTACTTTGGACTTGAACCTGTACACATTGGACTTTTGCAGCCAGAGACACTGTACAGGTGGCTGCCCCAAAGCTTTGTTTTGTGTTCAGTTGTTTATTTCACACAACATTTAGGCTTGGGAAATAAATGAATGAGTACCAGAATGTGACTGACGCGTCCTTAAAATATACTGTATATTGAAACACAATTTTCTTTTCGCTTTATTGTCACCGCCGCTTGGAGTCATTAAGATGCTAACATCACAAATGTTTGCTGTAGGTAGGATTTATGAATTGTTGAAACTTTCCATAAATTTAAGTCAATTTTCACGGCAAGTCTGTGTTTTATAAATCTCAAGATTTGTGTAAGAAATGGCTTAAGCATGTTTCAAAGTGTAACCATGTTTTATGCATGAGGCCTCGTTTTTAAAAGGTTCTCTTGATCAATGAGCAAATCACACAATCTGAAAAACACTGGTGGAAATTAAGAGGAAGTGCTTTTAAGACTCGAGCCAGGTGGCACTTCTTAACATAGAGTTGTTGGAATTGGGGACAGTCCATTAAGTCATGGAGTTGAAGCAGGAACTTTTGACAACTTTTAAAATTGGTCGCAATCTCTCATCGGCATCAAACAAGCTTAAGTTACCGAATGTTGTTTGTCCAACTTCTTTTGCTTCAGTTCTATTCAGCACCTTCGCCATTTCTGGTTGGATCTCATTGACTCTACAGGCTCTGCCAAGAAATGTAAGCTGATCCCACTTGATACTTCTGGAATGTTCTGCTCCTTCCACCTCTCACTGTTTGTTCAGTTCATCTTTATCTTCTGCAATGTCATTCACTTAATTACTGAGCGAAGAGATGGAAGAAAACAAATTCTTCTGCTGGGTCCTTTGTGTTGGCAGAATGAACATCAGAGGTGTAGGCGAGGGGGACAATGACGCAAGGCAGAGTGCAGTGCTTTCATCTACTTGAGGAGAAAGACATCATTAAGATGTAAGCACAATGGAGGAGTGTGGACAAGATAAACCGGATAAAGTTGACCTGAAGCTTGTAGAAGAGTGCAAACCGCAAGGCTGACTGAAGACGAAGAGAGTCAAATGGAAGGAAAATGGACATCCACAAGAATACTGAAGTGCAATTAAAGAAGCTTGGAAAATGAGCCAGCAGGTTAGTGCTGCTGCTGCTGCCGCCTTACAAATCTACTGTAGTGTCCTGGGTTCAAGTTCCACCCCTGGTCATTGTCGGTGTGGATTTACCACCCACTCTCCCAAAGACAGATCGGTTCAGTTCATTGGCAATTTCAGATTGTCCCAGTGTGGCTGGTGCCCAGCCTTGTGCGTAATGTGGCAGGATATGGACTCTGGGTCCATGTGTCACTAAACTATATGGGTGGGATTGAGAATTGGGCATGTGAGAGGCTCTGTCTTTGTCGGTGTGTGAGGTGGCATCCAGCAGGTGTCAGTCTTGGTCCTGTTCTCTTTTAAATTAATGTGCTTGATTTTGATTGAAAAAGGCATTGTCATAATTCCAATTCTTAAACTGTTACTCAGGTTGAAGGTTCTGGAGGGGTTGCAGCCTGTCTCAGTGTCATCAGGGTGAAGACTTTAATCTGCCCAGAAATAGGTGCCAGTCAGTGACAGGGCATTACCAGTTAGCACACATTTCAGACAGCTTCATTTAAATACACTGTGCATGATTTCCAATAGTGAGTATCTGTGAAGCCTGAGAGAACATACCCTCTGAATTTCTTGGTCACATTACTTTTAAAATGGTGACAGATTTTGATAATGGCTGGCATAGTCCCTTAGGCTTCTTCTGACGCAGTCTCAGGGGTATCTTCAAACCAGCAGGCTGCCGACTCCTTGCTCTCGTGCTGTTTAGTTATGGATCAGGAGGCAGTTGCCTTAAAACATCTGCTTCAGTGAGGGCTGCCAAATTCCAGAATAGACCGTCTACTGCAGTTTGATATAAAAGAAACGGGAGTCCCTATCTGGGGTTGAAGCCGGCAAAAAACAACCCCTGATGTGAAAATAAGGCTACTGCGGTGTCCTCCGTCACCAGCCGCTGAACACTGCGATGAAACGCGTGTGCTACAGACTGAAAACAAAACCTTTGAACTTCCTAACACTCATTAGCACTGCCGCCTCCCAGCTTCTGTTTAAAGTCCAACCTGGCCACAGTCTGTGTGAGGTTTCCAGATTTCATGTTCATTCATTCCAAAGAGTTTTCAAATTAGGAAGGCAAATGGTTATTCATTCCAATTGAGGCAAGTGGGCCCTTTAGTGGACTGACGTCTTGTTTATGTTTACCTGCTTACTGGCTTTATAAGCAAAGGGGGCTAAGGAATGACCAAGTGCAGCCTGGGGTGTAACGTGCTTCGTTCAGTTCCTGCCATGCAGAGTTTAACCCACACTGCCCTGCTGGGTTAACCTCCAATGCAAATGTCAGGATTTATAAAAGAAACCTTGATGGGGTAACCTGTGCATATTTATGGCAGCTCTGATCCAGGCATTTGCACCATTTCAGAGAAACTGGGAACTAACGACACTCTTGATCAAGCAGGGAAATGCAGTCAAAGCAGCTAAACGACGACTCGCCCGCATTAATAATTTACATCACAGAGCCGTTACTATATGTAATGTGCGTGACGAACATCTTACACCTCAAAGTGACTATTTTAATTCCATTGAAGAGGGCAATGCTGCACCGAAAAAGGTTTCTGCTTTTACTGACAGTTTATATGTCGTCTATTTGTCATCACTTCTCATTGAAGCGTCCAACAGGTCAGCAATATCTCAACCAAACTTCACTCCATTGTGCATGCTGTGTTGGAAGCCATTAAATGAGCATTTGGTGTAATCGTAGCACTGCTGCCTCAAAGTAAGGAGATCATGGGTTTACGTTGTGGGTCATCTCTATGTGTTGTTTCAAAGAGCTATATCAATGTACGGAATTATTATCAAAGCAATACATCCAGTTTTTGTGTAGATGTGGGCGCACCTACATAAAACTTAACATGAAAAGGCAATTTGCAGCAGGGCTCAATTGTCCTAAGTAGTCAGAGCACTTTACTACACCCACACCTAGCAAGAATGAATTGCTTTTGTTAACTGTGAGCAGTGACTTTCCATTGATGCACAAGTGATCTGTGACGTCATAATGAGTGTGACAAATGTCATATCATGTTGGCCTGGTCAGCCCATTATTCATTTATTTTGAGGAAAAGTAGCTTTGATACTCTAGATGTAATGGTGCTATACGTGGTGAATGGCCTGTTGGTAAGGGAACGGGCAGAACCCTCATTTTTTTGTTGTAACAGTAATGATGTCATTAAATGTTCCAGGTGATAGTGGATACCCTCTCAGACGCTGGTGCTTTACACCTTTTCTGGACCCCCACAGTGCAGAGGAGAGGTGCTATAATGGCATGCATGATCTTGCACTCTCGCTTGCGGAGTACAGCCTGACACTCTTGAATGCAGGTGGTGGGCTCTCAACATGTCATGAGGCTCTACCAGCCACTGAAGTTCTGCACCTTTATGGGGTTCATTAGCATATATGGATGTTTCCAGATGGTGTTCAAGGCCCATTCATGTCCACATACTTACAAGGGGACCGAGATCATATAAAGGTAAATTGCACAGAAATGTGCGCAGAACAGATTTTATAAATACGATTTTTTGATGGATCCATTTTCCTGTTTTTTTTGGACGTTCGTATGCTTTCAGCACAAATTCATAGATAATGTGAATTCCTACACACGGAAAGGGAAACCATTGAAATATATCATGGCCACAACAAGTCTTAGGGGAAAGAAAAAATACCTTAATCCAAGGAAATAACAAAACTGGAAGAATTCATCCATTATCCAACCCGCTCTATCCTAACAAAGGGTCACGCACACACACACACACACTAGGGGCAATTTAGAGTTGCCAATGCACCCAACCTGCATGTCTTTGGACTGTGGGAGGAAACCGGAGTACCCGGAGGAAACCCACATGGGGAGAACATGCAAACTCCACGCAGGGGGGACGCGGCAAGCGAACCCAGGTCTCCTTACTGTAAGGCAGCAGTGCTACCCACTGGAAGAATATAAGTTCTAAATCAAAAGATGTGGCATAAAATCCAAAAGGAAATGCTTTAATAAAGAATAGAAAAAGAAAGCAAAATTTCAAGAATGTCAGCTGGAAAACAATAAAGTGAATACTCAAAATTCAAAAATTACATCCAAAGTACAAAAACAAATAAGGCACAAGCCAAAGAATCCATAAAATAATAAACCGCTCCTAGAAACTCCACAAACTCAGTATTTTGAGTTTCCTCTTGAAATATTTATGTTAGGTAGAATGCCTACAGGGGGCTGGTGGTCTCATCGCCTAGAACCCCTGCAGATTTTATTTTTTTTCTCCAGCCTTCTGGAGTTTTTTTGTTTTTTCTGTCCTCCCTGGCCATCGGACCTTACTTTTATTCTATGTGAATTAGTGTTCCCTTATTTTAATTTTTATTTATTTTGTCTTTTTTTTTTCTTTCTTCATCATGTAAAGCACTTTGAGCTGCATTATTTGTATGAAAATGTGCTATATAAATAAATGTTGTTGTTGTTAAAGGTCCAATAGTGTGATGATATAGACAGACTATAGCATTGGTTTTCGGGGGACCTTAGAAGTGTGAAAACACAGTAAAATTCTAGATAGTTTTTCTAAATATTTGTTGTTTATTGGGGGGGAACATGCGGATATGTATTCATTTACTGCCAGTACTCAGAAGAGCTTAACAGGGAAGTACTGGTACAGATTAATGGTGTGTACCGGCCCACTTAAAGCACTGCTGGTCAGTGATTTAATACTTCATATTAACACACACACTCTCTCTCTCTCTAACTTTAGTTAGGTCCAATTCTTCAAAAAGTAAAGAAATGATCAATGAAGAAATGTGATGAATCAGTGACTAGGGACTATCTCAATATACAGAGCTGCAAAAAGAATGAACTCACTTCTGACTCTAGCAATGTAATTACTGTTGTCCGGCAACAGCAAACTTAACTGAACATGGCAGGTTGTGGCGCAAGGTGTAGTCCTGGGTGTTTACAGCTACATTTAAATTGTAGTTTGGATGTGGAGGTTCCAACACAACCTCACAGTTTTAAACCCAGTTAATCTATTTCAGGGTTTGGACTGAACCTACCCCACATCATCAGGCCCACCCCGAATGGGGCACTGGTCCATCTCATTGGCGACTCTTATTCTTACATACGACTACACGCAGAACCACATGAGTTGATTTGGAATGGTCTGTTAACTGGTGGAGAGCTACAGAGTACAGCAAACACTTCTAAGCTTGGAAAGGATGAGATCTACCAAGTGATAGCTACACTTTGTTTCATTTAGGTGTCAGCTACAAAGCAGGAAAGGCTCTTCAGCCGTCCTTCCTTGAAGTGAGATTGCAGCACATAAAATAAAAATGAGCTCCTCTTCATCAAAGATAATTTTTGTTCTTTCATGGAATTCAGCTTTTAGAAATACTAGAAAAAAATAAAAAGCCCTCAAGCACATTTGACCTTTTGTGTCGGCTCTAATTAAACCTCCAGACTGAGCCCTGGCAGCTGATCTCTGTCTACAGACAGTGCAGTGAATTATTATTTTTGTTTAATCTTTTTCTTTAATTAGGAAGCCTTTTTGGATTTCTGATGCCCATACACGCAATAGCTGAACAGAGAAGTCTGAGGTCAACCATGGGCCGACCTCATCTTCACAGGGACTGAAAACTTTCTAGTGAGCTGATGATTTCTTTTGAGGGTTAGGGGGGTTAATAAGGTGCTTCTTCTTTGCCCATAAGCCTTTCTCAGGTGCAAAAGGATCTGCTATAGGCTCCATATTTACCTCAACATACAAATTGGTGCTTGTCAAAGGCTGAAATGGAAGTAAAATAAGTTCTTCTTTTAACAGGTTCTGTCAGAAATAGGTGCTGCTTGTCTAATGAGGCTGCCTTGCCCTCTCGTTACCTGCAAATCTTTTCACATCACTCCACTTGTCCTTGAAATGAGATGTGTATTTCAAATTTTTATAGCCATGTGCCAGCCGGATGAGAGTGTTTTTTTTCTTATTTTGTAAAAGTATTCATTAAGGTGGTTGTTATATTGGTGTACAAATTAATACTGGGAATGCCTAAATTATTAAACTTGATTTACACGTGGACCCTGCAGTACTTTGATATTCACTTATGTCTTGTTTTGACCACAGGGCCGAGGATGACTACCTCTCGGTGTCAATACCTTAGCAAGGGCCAGAAGTCACTCCAGTCATGCGCCACACTTCTGTCAGGACATGGAAATCGCTGCTACATTTTCAAACTAACCTTAATAGGCCAGGAGCCACCTCAAGCCTGAATTCAGCTAAAATTCAGATGACTCAGTGGGAAGTTCTATGCCACCACAAAATATCTAATACACAAGATTGTGAGTGTATGGCCTCCTAAAGTTTACAACAATATAAGTATTTTAAATGTGTTTATGAGAGGTACAGGACTATAGTGGTTACCATGTAGAACAGCCGATTTAATTAGCAATCAGCTCACCCCAAATATCCCGCAGCCACACCTTTGACCTTAAACGTGCTTTACCCAAGGCGGTGTAGCTTGAAATGGTGGCCAAGAAAATAAATGTAATGGCTTGTATTTGTTGAGGAAGGATGTAACAAAGTTACTGATAGAATGAGTTGTGCTTTTGAATTAACACTAGAATTATCAGAGCCTATGAAAAAACTCATAGATCCGGCCCACCTTAAATCCGTTCGCACCTCTCCATCAGTGTCTTTTGTCCTGGAAATGTGCCGATAAAGACAAGCAGCAAGCAGCCTGGTATCCCATCCCCCCACTGCCGCAGAACGTGCACAAAGTTCACCCAGCTCATGCCTTGATTGATTATCTGGGAGTGAAGTGCTGGTGTTTTAGAGTGGAAATAATAGATCATTATTTGGAACACATGCATTTCATGTGTGTTCCATTTCTACAATAATCTGTGTAGACACATTTTTAAAACAGAAATGTTTTTCATATTTTAGTAGTAAATGACAAAATGTAGGCATAAACTATAATACAGGGTGGTCCAGATCTAATTATGCAGATCCAGATCGTCTGGATGACTTTGACTCATGCGGGGACAATTCCAGTTCGGCGCAAAAGACGATTCTTCATGTCGTCAGTTCGCACACTTCTCGATGGTCCGGGATTTTTTGGGTGATTTTCTATATAATAAACTTAAGTTATAGCGTAATGAAAATTGCATAATTAGATCTGGACCACCCTATACAATGTAAGAAACCTGTAGTCCGAAGATCAAATAAACACTTTCACCAAAGGTTCAAAGAAAAGACAACCGCTTCCGTGGTGTAGCGGTAAGTTTTGGTGACTTGTAACCAAGAGTCTCTGGTTCGATCCTGACTGTCTCCTATATTTGCCATTTCAGTAGTGAGCTGCTCTTATTGTTAATATTATACAGTACACACATACATTTGGTTTGCGTCTGTAACAGGCCGTGTACATGTATAGCACTTGTAAAAGTTACCGTTTTTTTCACTTTTATTCTTCTCTCAGTCACGATCACGATACATACTACCATCCTAAGGATCTGACGCTGTAGACGTGAGTGATGTTTTGAGGCAATGGAACTGGACATTCTCTGATCTGGAGGGATAAAAGCTGACACACAAACGCTGGTGAATCTGCCTTCTTCTTACCCTCACTTGATTTTTTTTCATTTAGTTTTATTGAGTGTTCCTGCTTATGCTGAATTAGTATGCGCCTTATAGTCTATGATGTCCAAAAAAAAAACAAAAACAGAGACATAGGTATATATGATATTTGAAATTATTCATTTTATGACCTGTATAGTACATTTCGGAAAATATTGTGGCACGGATGCAACATTATTCATATTATTCCTATTCATTCGCATAACATCTTGTGGTTGTGATCACTGACAGCGTGTTTCACGTGTTTTTTTCCCCCCAATCTTAACAGTCTCCAAGTTGCTGTATGATGGTGTTTCTTTTGTACTCCAGGACATGCAGAGGAAAGAATAGTACAGAAAGGTCAGTTCAGCGCTATATGCAATCATCAGATTCAAATGTTAACAGTTCACACACACACACGCAAGGACCGTCCTTCCTAGATTTACGACATGTGCTTTGGTTCCTGTTAAGTTAAAAGGGCACCTGACGCTGACTCGGTTTACTTTCCTGGGGAAAGCAGCTGTCTTGGAACAGAAGCTTGTCGATGTTGCATCCTCCTTTTCTTTTTCCATCGCCTTTTCTAGAAAGATGCGATGACGAAGTTCCTCTGCAAGGTGAGCCATGAACACTCTTCTTTTCTCAGTGGCCCCCGTGCATGCCTTGCACAGTACATGTGCATTGATCACCGCCAGGTCAAGCTTGTTATAGCACACAGCAACTGGCCACCTGTGTGTTCCTGCTAGCACTGAATAAGCTCACGCCTTCTGGTGCATGATGTCAACGCAGCACGGAGAAAAAAAGAAAGACAAGTATATGGGACATTGGGCATAAATTTATTGTACTTGTAAAAGTTAGCTTTTTTCAGTTTAATTCTCTCAATCACGATCACGCTGTACCCCCAATCCCTCCTGATCTGATTCGAAGTAACAGCACTAGCGTAAACTCACACCCAATCTGACGCTGTTCGTTTTCAAATAATATTGCATTAGTGCGATGATGTTTTCTGATTGGTGCTATTCAGGTCATAAATTTTCTTCAAAATGTTCCATATATTGTCTCTTTCTTTCAGGTGTGTAATAGAAACCACAGCATAGAGAGAAGTGTGCGCATTGCAACAGGTACACATGTCATAAATGTAGGAAGGATGGACCTTGCGTGTGTGTGAACTGTTAACATTTGAATTTAATGATTGCATATAGCGCTGAACTGACCTCTCTGTACTATTCTCTCCTCTGCATGTCATGGAGTACAAAAGAAACAGCCCCATACAGCAACGTTGAGATTACAAGGGCAAGATGTTATGCGAATGAATATGAATAATATGAATAATGTTGCATCTGTGCCACAATGTTTTCCGAAATGTACTATACAGGTCATAAAATGAATTATTCCAAATATCATACATACCTATGTCTCTGTTTTTTTGTCAGTGCGGCTTTGACATCATAGACCATAAGGTGTATACTAATTCTGCGTGAGCAGGAACACTCAATAAAACTGAATAAATAAAAATCAAGTGACGGTAAGATACGAAGAAGGCAGATTCACCAGCGTTTGTGTGTCAGCTTTTATCCCTCCAGATCAGAGAATGTCCAGTTCCATTGCCTCAAAACACCACTCACATCTACAGTTACTACCAGTTTCAAATAAAAACTAACCACGTCGGATCCCTAGGGCTGTAGCATGTATCGTGATCGTGACTGAGAGAATAAAAGTGAAAAAAACGGTAACTTTTACAAGTGCTATACATGTACACGGCCTGTTACAGACGCAAACTAAATGTATGTATGTACTGTATAATAACAATAAGAGCAGCTCACTACTGAAATGGAAATATAGGAGGCAGTGGGGATCGAACCAGTGGCCCCTCGATTACAAGTCACCAAATCTTACCGCCACGCCACAGAAGCTGTTGTCTTTACTTTGAACCTTTTATGAAAGTGTTTATTTGATCTTTGGACTTCAAGCTTCATATATTATATAGTTTATGCCAAAATTTTGTCATTTATTACTAAAATATGAAAAATGTTTCTGTTTTAACGATGTGTTTACACAGATTATTGTAAAAACGGAACACACATGACATGCATGTGTTCCAAATAACAATCTATTATTTCCATCTAAAACTCCAGCACTTCACTCCCAGATAATCAAGGCAGGAGCTGTGAGAACTTTGTACACGTTCTGTGGCGGTGGTGTTATGGGATAGCAGGCTGCTTGCTGCTTGTCTTTATTGACACATTTACAGGACAAAAGTCGCTGGTGGAGAGGTGTGAACGCATTTAAAGTGGGCCGGCTCTACGAGTTTTTTCGTAGGCTTTAGAAATTCTAGTGTTAAAGACAGGACTTTTGACCAATGACTGTTGGGTTCAAGTTTTGGCCTTTACACTGTCTGTGTAGAGTTTTCATGTCCTCCCTATGTCTATGTAAATTTTTCTTCAGGATAGGCGATTCTAAACTGCGTGAAGGTGGGTATGTGAGCTAATGTGCCCTTTTGATTATCTCTATGCCCGCTTATGATTCCTGCCTTAGTCCCAGTTATGCTAGGGTAGCCCTCATTCCACAGTGACAGTGACCTGAATTACAGGGGCCATCCCAAAGATGAGTTGGTAGACGAGGTGTTTCTTTTTTTTAACTTGCACCTTATAGTTGATATATAAACCACACATAGAAGAAAGAGAACAGGCAAAGGTTCTAAATCTGATGTCATATTACATGACTTTTAGTCAAAGGAAATGTAGATGCTGATTATTTGCAGTTGCTGCTCTTGTCGCTTGAGCATGTCACATGACACAAATAGAACTCGGAGGATATGTTAAATTAGAACAATGTGTAATTTTACTGACTTCCATTAATGTGCTACCTAACAGAGTTGGTGCCCGTTTGAATGCTTTATGGGTACGGTAAGTTCAGCAGCAAACCTTGCCAGTTTCTTCCAGTTTGTATTCTGCCATGTTATGTAAAGCATGCAACATTAGACATATGAGCTGTAAGAGTTATTTATTTAGGTTATGTTAAATTGATAAAAGTATTTTCTTAGTTATGTTAAAATGTTTGCCTATATATTGTCTAAGGGAGGTTCTGTTATATCCCCCCACCACCTGAAATGGAATATTTTAATTATTTCTTGACCCTCTGACTACAGATTGGTCCCAGTTTATGATCTACCTCGTAGTCAGTAAGGAATGGAGTGCAAAGAGTTTTCAAACCGTATCCGTAACGTGTTGTATTGACCATAATGAATGTGGCATATGTATAGAATGTAGAGAATGTAATAAGTAAAGCATATTTACATTTGGGTGTGACGTGGATGGACGGGATTAGAGAGTCAGCTCATGTTGGACAGTTGGGAGACAAAGTCAGAGAGGCGAGATTGTGTTGGTTTGGACATGTGCAGAGGAGAGATGCTGGGTATATTGGGAGAAGGATGTTAAGGATAGAACTGCCAAGTACGAAGAAAAGAGGAAGGCTTAAGCGAAGGTTTATGGATGTGGTGAGAGAGGACATGCAGGTGATGGATGTGACAGAATAAGATGCAGAAGACAGGAAAATATAAAAAAGGATGATCCGCTGTTGCAACCCCTAACGTGAGCAGTCGAAAGAAAAAGATGATGTAAATTTGTCATAGAGAAATTAATGCAGCTTTTAAGTATAAAAACTAACTAAAGTTTAACAAAGAAAAACTAAATTTGTAGCAGAAACATTTTTCCTTTTATGTTTTTTATCCTGCTTGTGTAATATATTTTTTTTCTATTCTTGTGTGAACTGTTATGCTTTGAATATTCACTAAACCTTTTTAAAAAGAACTTTATTGGACTGAGAAATTTCTTTTACTACATGTTTGACTCCTACCTTGCCAATTCAGTAGCAGCTCGATTTTGGGGAATAAAAGGAAAAGACGCAGCTACACGAGCCTTTCTTCTGTTTCTGAGGTCCAAAACTCCCGCGTTCCTTATTTCTCATATCTGCATTGCACACACAGAACCTGCTCCTGCAACTTAAGGCAAATTTTGTCACGGCTAGTCTTGGGCAGGATGGACTGAGTCACTGGGTATGTCAGATTGGGGGCGTGGAGGGTCACATGTTGCAGATACCTCCACCTCGCTTAGATGCTGATGATAATGAAGTCTACGATTGAAAATCACTGGAAAGGTTGTGTAATGTGACGTGGCCTTAAAGTAGAGCACATAAAGCAGCTTGTCCTCAGAGTAGCTGAGACGTCACAAGCAATTTAAGTGGTGGTTGAAAGTGTCGAAAGAAGCTGTCAAAATCCTGGGAAGAGCAGAGCTTTGGTCTCCTAGAGGAGCCTGGACACTGAGACCTGTTTGGATGTCGAGGAGAGCTTGTTCTACTTGATCTTTTCTGGTGTGATAAAGGGAACTTTGTTGGCTTACAGCAGCAAATGGAGTCTTATTGAAAGACATATGGACAAAGCACAGACTGGAGAGAGTGAGGGAAAGAACCATGCAGGGACCCTCATATACTGTATAATAATAACAATAATAATAATTGACTTTGACCCTAACTATAATGTTCGTTGGAGTGAAATCCTGAGCTGTACTATCAATTCAGTCTATTATCATCTTTAATATCACAAGTGCAAACAACGTCTGTCCTGTTTCTACAGCAAGAGCACTGGCAGGCTAAGCAAGAAGTTTACTGTCACAATGGAGGGGAACTGAGCCACAGGCTGCCAACCACTTAGCTAGCTGGCCACAATGCTTTCTGATTGACACTACAAAATGATCATAGTCTATTGACCTTTGAAAAGTTGAATACCGTTGTTGATTCTCATCTGATGTTTAAAATGATGGCGAGGCTTGACCCTTCACTCCTGTGCTGATAAATAAGAGCAAAGGTCTCAGCTAGAGGAGATCACTCAAGTCTGTAGAGGTGAGAAAAATAAAAACAATCCGCATTTTCTGTTAGACCCGTAAAGTTTTATTGCAGTGAGTCTTCGAGGTTTTCTTCAAATACGGCACACACTGTTGCACGACTGCACTCGGGTCCTAATTTGGGATCACAATTGAATAGTAATAGTGGCACAGTGGTTAGTGCTGCTGGGTTCAAATGTCATGGCGGATTGCTGTTTCCCCCTTAACACGAGTTAGGCTGATTAGTGACTCCACTATTGTGAGTGAATGTAAGTGAACCTGGCAATGACTGGCACTCCATCCAGGGCTGCGGGGACAGACTCTGAGCCCTGTGACTCTTCACTGGATATTGTCTGTGTGTTTCTCCAGTGTGATCCTGGCAGGTGATATTGGGATTGAACCTGTGGCCATCTTTCTCACTGAGCAGGCCACGCTGTTAGTATCAATCTTTCTTTATATATAATACGCCACCGTGGCTGTCCGTTTGTCTGTCCAGGGTTTTAAATCACCATTTGAACTATTGACCTGAAATTTGGTACATGTATACTACGTGACGTCTACTATCCGCTTTCAGGGTGATGATTGACCTCTAAGGTTATTCCTCTTTTTATTTTTATTTTATTTCATTCTAGAATCAACTCTCGGCAGTGGCCAGCAGGGCGCCGTTCTCATCCCTACCAACTTCGCCGTGCTCTTCATATCTTAAATCATTCTTGAGGCAGATTGAAGACTTAAGTGCCAGCTTAAGTGAAACATTAAGGAAAACGTACTAAGTAATTGCAACGCAAACACTGACTTAATCAGTTTTAATGCGAAAAGATGCAGAGGTTAGAAGAGAAGGAGTGGGCCGGTAGGGTGGAGAAAAGAAGAGCTGCTCAGGAAGCAGCAAGCGCATCAACCTCTGAATGCTAAACGTACAGAGAAAGAGGATGAAACTAGGAATGCTCAAGTCGAGTGTATTTGCCGTTACTGGTGTATGATGTTACAGTACAGTAATCCCTCGCTATATCGCACTTCGACTTCCGCGGCTTCACTCTATCGTGGATTTTAAATGTAAGCATATCTAAATATATATCACAGATTTTTTGCTGGTTCCCGAATTTCTGCGGACAATGGGTCTTTTAATTTAAAGTACATGCTTCCTCAGTTTGTTTGCCCAGTTGATTTCATACAAAGGACGCTATTGGCGGATGGCTTAGAAGCTACCCAATCAGAGCACGTATTGCATATTAACTAAAACTCCTCAATGATATACGATGTGCTTTCCGCGCGGTGCTTGATTGTTTGCTTTTCTCTGTCTCTCTCACTCTCTCTGCCTGACGGAGGGCCTGTTTGCCTAGAAGATACAAAAGGACGCTCCTCTAAAAAATGACGCTTTATCGCGGTGCTTTGGCATACTTAAAAGCCAAAAAGCACGTATTGATTTTTTTATTGTTTGCTTTTCTCTCTCTCTCTGACATTCTCTGCTCCTGACACGCATTCCTTTGAAGAGAAGATATGTTTGCATTCTTTTAATTGTGAAAAAGAACTGCCATCTCTGTCTTGTCATGGAGCACAGTTTAAACTTTTGACTAAAGGGTGTTATTTCATGTCTAGAGGGCTCTAATAATGTTAACAGGGTGGGAGAGTTTATAAGGGCTTCAAATATATAAAAATAACCATACAAACATATGGTTTCTACTTCGCGGATTTTCATCTATCGCGGAGGGTTCTGGAACGCAACCCCTGCGATCGAGGAGGGATTACTGTATATGATCATACATATTTATAAGCAGTGGATATCTCCTCGCACATCCAGTGGAAAAAAGATACATTTTTCATGTAAGTATTTTGCTCCTTTTTTGCCTTACTTGTTAGTAAACACAAAATGTGATTTGTCATTTACTTAGTAGCCCTGCAATACAATTTGATGTAAATTTTCATTTTTTTTTTTTGCATAAAGTCAGAATGAGCTTGATTTTTGTTTTTGTTATTTTTATATTTTGCCTTGATGATATATGACAGGTGTTGTCTTCAGATTCTGATGTGTATTTTCTAAATATTTAATAGAGTCAAGGACTATTTGTTGATTATTTCTAGGAATCTAGACGGCATGTCCTCCCACACTTCAGTTTGGCAGAAAACAACATCATTGTCTGTTTTGGATTTCCATCTTACTTATAATGCCAATCTCTTGGTGACAGTCGCTTTTCTCCGGGCTGATATTCTTGGGAAGACGTCAGGAGTGTAGCATCACATTCCAGACTACCTCTGGGGTGCAGTGGTGAAGGAAATGGACATCTCGGCTCCACAAGTGCCCCCTTCTCTTCAAATTGTGAGGAGAATGTTATTTTAGGAACAGATACCTGCCTGCTCTTCAAAATTTTACTCGTCTAAGGACCACCGCTGCAATTTTCTGATGGTGGCACTATGTGGTGGGCTGAGTAGGCAGAAGATAGTCTTTCCGAGAGGGCCTTTCTCATCTCAATAAACCGTCCTGCAGATTCAAGCTGTGAATTAACTTCTGCGAGGGATAGTGAAGAGTATCTGAATATCTAGTTATTTAGATTTAGTAGATTTGAATACCCCATGGGAGGACTGAAAATTGAAATTACTGCTTATGGGAAATGTTTAGGAGTCGTACTGAACTTCTTACTGTCAACATCTAGACAGTTTTCAAAAGCCATTAAGAAGCCTAACAAAATGTTAATTTATATAGCGCCTTGATGTGTGAGGTACAAGTCTAAGGAGGTTCTTCTCAACCTTTATAACGCACTGGTGAGGCCTTATCTGGAGTACTGTGTGCAGTTTTGGTCTACAAAAAGGACGCAGCAGCGCTAGAAAAGGTCCAGAGAAGAGCGACTAGGCTGATTCCAGGGCTACAGGGGATGAATTAGGAGGAAAGCTTAAAAGAGATGAGCCTTTTCAGTTTAAGCAAAGAAGATGAAGAGGAGAAATGACTGAAGTGTTCAAAATTATTAAAGCAATTTGTACAGTGGATTGAGGCTGTTACTGTAAAACCCTGAACCCAAGAACCCTGGGAACCAATAAGAAATATAATAAGTGTAAATTTTATCCAATACATTAGGTTTTCTTCATATACGAGAACAACAGACACTTGGAATAAGTTACTAAGCAGTGCAGCAGACAGTAGATAGATAGATAGATGATAGGCACTATATGATAGATAGATGATAGGCACTATATGATAGATAGATAGATAGATACTTTTTTAATCCCAAGGGGAAATTCACAATGCACCATTTAACAAAGTCCTTGATTAGCTTCCTGTACTCCTCCTCCTGCCCACTCCTGATGCAGCCCACAATAGCAGTGTCGTCAGCGAACGTTTGCACGTGGCAGGACTCCGAGTCGTATTGGAAGTCTGATGTATATAGATTGAACAGGACTGGAGAAAGTACAGTCCCCTGAGGTGCTCCTGTGTTGCTAACCACAATGTCAGACCTGCAGTTCCCAAGACACACATATTGAGGTCTGTCTGTAAGATATTCCACGATCCATGCCACCAGGTGTGAGTCTACTCCCATCTCGGTCAGCTTGTCTCTAAGGAGCAGAAGTTGGATGGTATTGAAGGCGCTAGAGAAGTCCAAAAACATAATAGTAGGACTTTGTGGACCTTAAAAACTCGACTTGATGTTATTTTGGAGATATTAAGTGGATAGGATTGGTGAGCTTTGTTTGGCTGAATGGCCTGTTCTTGTCATTAGTAGTGGCATGTACTGGCAGAAAAATGTACAAAAATAAATGCTATATAGGTCCACTAAATAAACAAGTAAAAATAAAATTCATTTGAAATTATAAAGAGGTCAAATGGCTCATTGGGATGATGCCGTACTGGAGGTGTCTGATATCATAAAGCAATAATAACTCCATGAAAAGGACTCCCCATTTTAAGAAAAAAGACCCTATTATTGAAAAATGTACAAAAAGTTGGTCAGACACCTTCGCATGAAAAAGGTGTAATTTAAATTCCTAAAGTAAGCCCATTTTTAAAACCAACATTAAAGCATATGAAATTGGGAGTCTTTTTGCATATGATCCCTGCTGCATGATGTCAGAAGCAAAATTTCAAGCTGAAGATGAAGAAGAAGAAATCATTAGAAATCAGACCAATCACATCATGCTAATCACCACAATGTTGAGCTGCTGCTATGAACGTTACGCAGTCAGAATGACGGAGATGCCTACTGAATAACAGTTCAACCAAACACCAGGCATATTTATATGCCAATAATTAATGGCAACACCATACTCCCAAAAGCCTAACGAGTCTTGTTTCACTTGACCATTGTTACCGGCCACGGACAACTCCCAAAACAGCTGTTTCGGTATCAGAAATCACGGTCTCTTACAGCTGTCCAAATTCACGTTGTTCAGTAGCACCAAGACAAAGAAAATGTGATATGCCTTGCACTCGGCTGGTATTTATCTTTTTTCCTCTTAAAGTTATAATCCTCTTTCATAAATTTTCCTGAGGTTTATCAAAGGAGGCACACAAAAATATGTCTATCTACATTACCACACCAATTTAGGCTTTTGCCAGCTCTTTCCAATCTTTCTGACCATCTTCTTAATTAGTGACCAGATTTGGCTGCTGATTAGCTTCTTTTCCCTTCAGTTTAATAGCCCATATTATTTACTGTTGTGTTATTTACCTGCAATAGGAAACTAACTTTATAATGATAAAGGTGGTGAAAAATTGAACGTTATACAAGGGCAACTTTGACATAAATAGGCAAATGTCCTCCATTCTTCTAGAATGAATGCTTGCACTTTTGTAATAAGCTTCTCTTCGTATTGGTGGTGAGGCTGCAAACTGTCATCATGATCCATGACGCGAAAAAGGTTCATGAAGCTGGCCGGGCAGTAGAGAAAACCGTAGCCAGGCAAGTTGAAGTTGAATAGCTGCTCTTCACATTCCATGACAGTCTGGAGCTATCATCTTAACATCACTTAACACTAGAATTACCAGAGCTTACAAAAAAAACTTGTAGATCTGTCCCACCTTAAATTGCTTCTCACCTCTCCGTCAGCGTCTTTTGTCCTTTAAATGTGTTGATAAGCAACAAACATCAAGCAGTCTGCTATCGCATCCCCCACCGCCGCACAATTTTCTCAGCTCAAGTCTGCTTACCTGCGTGTCAGTCGCTTCGAGTTGTATAGAGTGAGAATTCAAGTAAAATCACACCTTTTATAAATACTATATCGTTATTTGGAACAATTGCATTTCAGGTGTGTTCCGTGTCTACAATGATCTATGTAAACACATCGTTAAAACAGAAACGTTTTTCATGTTTTAGTAAAAATGTAGACATGATGTGTATAATGTGTTAAGTCTGGTTTCCAAATATCAAATAAACACTTTCACAAAAGGTACAAATATAACAGAAGAAATGCACTTCTATTCAAGAATATAACTGCAGAAAAAGAACCCGTGTTATGGTGCGACATTGGCACGCATTTGCTACGACCACTTTGGTGGCACAATGGTATCAACTGTTGATTGATAATCAAAACTTCACGGGTTCAATCCCGGACACATCCATTTTGAGAAGTGAGCTGCTTTTATTCTTACTATTTTAGAATAAAAACATACATTTGATTTCAGTCTGTAATCATCCATCCATTTTCCAACCCGCTGAATCCAAACACAGGGTCACGGGGGTCTGCTGGAGCCAATCCCAGCCAACACAGGGCAGGAGCCAGTCCTGGGCAGGGTGCCAACCCACCGCAGGACACACACAAATACACCCACCCACCAAGCACACACTAGGGCTAATTTAGGATCGCCAATCCACCTAACCTGCATCTCTTTGGACTGTGGGAGGAAACCGGAGCACCCGGAGGAAACCCACGCAGACACGGGGAGAACATGCAAACTCACGAATCCAGGTCTCCTAACTGCGAGACAGCAGCGCTACCCACTGCACTACCGTGCCGCCCCTTTTTTTTTTTATTTATTCAGTTTCATTTTCTCAGTTGCGTTCACAATCCTACCCTATGCCCCCCCCACCGCCCATCTGACACTGCTGTTTTCACATAAAGACGCACTATACTTGTGACTTTAGGCTGTAGGAAGTAAGTAACTAAATCCAAATAAATAACATTCAATTGATTAACATTGATTCGCAGTTCAGTTTGCTGATGATATATGTATGGCAGATTGCATCAGAAAGGACAGGATATAAAAGAAGGACATTGTGGGGGATTAATCCAAAACTGAAAATAATTTTCATATTTCAATGTTGTCACAGTTTTTTTTATTGTGGAAATATTATTTATTGTCAAAATTCAATAAAGAGGATTCTTCTTTTTCTTTATTATTATTATTATTATTATTATTATTATTATTATTATTATATGTGAATTACTTATTTAGTTTCTTGCTTTTTATTTTGTTTGGTGGTTAAAGTTGTTACACTGTTATGATGCTGTTCTGGATTTTACACTAGAATGCAGCCTGTTTTTGTTTTTGAAGTGAACGAATCAGTGATTCCAAGATTTGAATCATTTTGACGAAAGAATGAAATAAATCGAATCACTAAAAAAGAATCGTCTTGCACATCACAACTCCACAAGGGGGCAGAAACATACAGGTTTCATAGCTTCTGAGACGTGAAGGCAAAAACATCTCTCAAAATGGCATTTGAGATACATTTGGAGATACATCCCCGCTTGGTGACTGTGTACCCAAAATGGTGATTTTTCAAGGAGAGACTGGTTAGGTAGGATCCAGAATGATGAATGAAGACGTTGAAATCGGTCTTTGAAATGCATCTGCATCTGCTCATCATATAGGATTCCCCACTCACTAGAACATTACGCTCGCCCTTCCGTCCCCGCTTCTGGTCAATACGTCTGACACTCCACCCTCTTCAGTCAGTAATAGCAGGCACAACTCTTCTTCCATCAACTGAGCCTCACATCTCCTGCGGTGACTTTATTAGCTATGCGACACTAACGAAACACTGTCAGTTATGACCAGGAGAATCTCAACGCACCAATCAAACGGGCTGCAACAAGTGTTATGGTCGTTCACCAAGGTGTGTTCTGCACATCGGCTTCATATAAACCAGGGTTTTAAACACCATACGCAAGGTGGCAGAAGTGAGTGGGTTAGTAGTGTCGCGCCAATTGAAACATCCAAATGGCAACTCCTGAAAGTTCTTTCTGAGTTCAGTGTGTTCAGTACACGTCTAGGCCGGTGAAGACGGTTAGGGTTAGGGTGCTTGCGTGTTCTTTTGAAACACATGTCTCTGTTTTGAAAAATACAAAAAATGTATGATTATGGGTCACAATAAAGCAGTGGAGGTATCTTAGTGTCATTCTTTGAACGAGTATTTGCCCTGTCATGCTATACTATACAGGGTGGTCCAGATCTAATTATGCAGATTCAGATCGTCTGAATGACTTTGATTTATGCGGGGTCAATTCCAGTTCGGTGCGAAGACGATTCTTCATGTCGTCAGTTCGCACAGTTCTCGATGGTCCGGGATTTTTTGGGTGATTTTCTATGTAATAAACTTAAGTTATAGCATAATGAAAATTACATAATTAGATCTGGACCACCCTATACATAACATATAGATGTTTAACTTATATAGGATTTCACCTTGTAGATAGGGAATCCATTCCCGGATGGGTTTTTCCATTCCTGGGAATTCGGGAATCCTGCATGTCATTCCCGGGATTCCCGGGGATGACACAGTGCACGGGCATCTCACATGTGAACGGTTTTAGAACGACCGACACTTATTTTTAATAAAACTACTACAATATGTTGACACCAATAAAAGACTAATCTTATCTACAAGCAGTTCATGCTATCATACAAGTACATGTATCTAGTTCAGGGGTGCCCAATGCGTCGATCGCGTTCGACCGGTAGATCGCGTTGCATTCAAAAATGTTTTTTTTTACACGTTATTATATATCCTCCCTATGGCAGTTGCCACTTGATTGACATACAGAGCGGCCAGTCTGAGATCTCTTTTCTTCTAACACACTGGTCATCCCGCACGCACGATCAAAAGCGCAAGCTACTGCAAAAGTCCGACTGTGATCTAGTTAGCCTTCCAATTTATATCGACTAAAGAAGGGATTTAAAAAAATTGTTTGGGGAGGGTATGGGCTGGATGTGGAATTGGAAGAGGATTTTTTTCTCTCACAATGTCACAATCTAAGTGCGTTTGTCTGATCTGTCAATCTATAATTGCTACTCCAAAGAAGGAAAATGTGGAAAGGCGATTTCGAACTGTTCATAAAAACTACGAAACTGACTTCCTTCCGAAAAGCAATCTGAGAAAGAGAAAAGTGAGGGAACTAAAATCGCAATTCATCGGACCACCGTCATTATTCACTCGGCTGAATTCAAAAGCTCCTTGACTGCATTATTCGGCTCTACTTATTTATGCGAGTCAGCATTTCCCACATGACGATTATTAAATCCAAATACTGTAGTGACCATAAATGTATTGAATTGTTACTATGCCATAAAGGTTATTCAGTTTTGCATGATACCACAACATATATTTTATGTATAAAGTATACTCAGTGTATATACTGTGTATATATATATTTTTTTAAATGTAGGTAGATCATTTCAACCTGGTCATTTTAAAAGTAGCTCGCAAGCCGAAAAAATGTGGGCACCCCTGATCTAGTTAGTTGCGGTAATAAGAGCATAGAAAGCACAACGTGTCCAGCGTGCGGCCGTCCAGGCGAGAGCGTACTTCGTGCAGAGTACTCCAGCCGCTGAGAAAGCACGCTTGGCCTCCACTGAAGTAGGCGGCACAGTCATCAGATACTGATACACTTGTTCTAAACAACGTCTGCGCTTGCCGTTGCTGTGAAACCCCGCCATTTCAGCTTTTACTGATGCATCCACTATCTTGTCATCGTTCTGTGATGGTAAGTTTCTTGGCACAGATAATGCGGGTGCAACAGACTGACGCATTGCAATTTCAAGTTGCTGTTCAAAGCTGTTGTCTGACAGACGTCAATGAAGTCTTCAGTTTTCAACTATAACTCTGTTATTTCTTCATCGATTTTTACACTTTTACACGCTATACAGTATATGCGAGCTTGGCCGTTCCCCGTTTCCAAGGAATTACAGCAGTTTCATTCCCGGGAATGCAGGAATGAAAAATGTCCATGAATCCCGGACTCCCGGTAATGGATTCCCTAGATATGTCAGCTATTATAACGAAGAAATGATGAAAAGCTTGTGTAGATTTGTGAAACATTGACGTTGAGCAGCGAGTTTGACAGATAAGATTGGTACAGCTGACATGGACCGGTGGTTGTTTAATATGAATATGTCTGTATGTAAATATGTACAGTATTTTTTGTCACTTTTACATATGTATATACTTTGCTGCTGTTATTTTCGCAGGCTATGACAATAGATGTTTAGGGATTGGGCAATATAAAAGTTTCATACTGTTTAGTTTCTTTTATGTGCTATAATTGAATATAAAGAATGCTTTGGTTAAGTACAGTAATTGGCACTTGTTTGCTGTTTGATGAACACGTGATAGTAACATAGGGCTAAGATTGAAGAGTGTAATTATATTATCGTTAAAGACCGAGAACTCCTTTGTGCAGAAACAGGTACAGTACTTTAAAGATTGTTCATTGTGAACACTTTGCAACGGCAACATTATTACAGTCAAAGGTCTATTATTGTGTCCTAAACTGTAGAGACCTAAAGTGTATTATTGGTGAATGAGTCTAAGTTTGTATAATAATAATTATTATTTGCCAGTAACGGCGCACTGAACGATAACGTGCGGTGAATACACTTGACTTGAGGTTTCATTCCTAGTTTTCATACTAATTCTCTGAACGTTCAGCATTCGTTTGCTCAGAGGTTGATGTGCTTTCTGCTTCCTGAGCAGCTCTTCTTTTCACCACCCTAGCGGCCCGCTTCTCCTCTTCTTCCATTGGCATCTTTTTGCGTTAAAACTGTCAGCTTTTGTGTTGCAATTACTTAGTAAGTTTTCTTTTATTTTTCACTTAAGTTGGCACTTTAAGTCTTCAATCTGCCTTAAGAACGATTTAAAATATGAAGAGGTAGGGGAAGTGACAATGAAGGTGGTAGAGAATGAGAACGGCGCCCATACGCATGCACCGCATGGCCGCCCTGCTAACCGCTGCCGAGAATTGATTCTGTAATATAATAAAATAAAAATAAAAAGAGGAATAACACTGGGGGCCAATCATCACCCTGCAAGCGGATAGTAGACATCATGTAGTATATGTGTACGAAATTTCAGATCAATAAGTCAAACGGTTTGCAAGGTACCGGTGATTTAAAATCCTGGACAGACAAAGAGCCACGGTAGCGTATTATATAAGAAGATTGTTAGATGGCGGATTCTGTAGTGTTTACATTTAAAGCCATACTGTCATGGAATAAAAGTGAATATTCATGAAGAAGACGATATGCTATTTCCAGATGCCATTACTATGCTGTTGTTAAAGAAGTAAATGTGTGCTTTCTTCTTTTTCAATATTGATTTAGTTAAAATAAGCCAACCGCCAGAGCTGAATTGGTGTCTGCCGTCCTTTTCTGCGACACTCTTTGACAACTGATCTCGGTCATCATTGGGACTCAATGCTTACCTCTGCTGTCTCACAACTACTGTAAAGACACCCGTGCTGTGCTCCCAGCCTGGTCCCTTCTCCTTGGACAGCCTGTTTTCTTCAGTTACCTGCTTTTTACCTCCTGCATGTCAGAATTAACCTGATGTCAAGGGGTCAGTGTATCCCACAGTAGACTGGCACTCTGTCCAGGATTGGCGCAATGTTATATTCAATGCTGTAAAGGTCCCTCCGGCATTCTGCACCACTGTACAGGATTGAATGACATCAAATAACAAACAGATGGATACTAACAGAAATGTTATTGGATCATCAACAAGGTATTACTACTTTAGTTTACAATATTCATTTTGGACATTGACAACTCTGAAATCTTAAATCCAGCTTTATACAGTTAGAAAACAATTAATAATTCCAAAGAACTCCCCCACTTAGGATGACATGATAGTGGAGTGTTTAGTTTCGGACTTCTGGGTTTGAATCTCATGACGTGATTTCTGTGCGCGTTTGCTTATGTTCGTCGTGTCTGCATGGGCCCCCTAGGAAGTGCGGATTTTCTACGTATGAGTGTGTCTATAAATGGGTCGTGTGGTGGACTCCTGACCTGTCTAAGATTTGTCCATGTTCTATTCTCTTTACTTCTAATATAGATTCATGTATTGGATTTGATTATGTGCTTATGTTACATTTAATGCCAATTCCAAACCGCATTATACATCAAGACAATCCCACTTTCTTGTCCTGTGTACTACTGTCAATTACGCTGTGGATGTCTGAAGCCACCATAGGTCTTTAGCTTTGCCTTTTCTTATTGAGCTTTTACATTGAGATTACAATGACTCCATCCATCATCCAACCCGCTATATCCTAACTACAGGGTCATGTGGTCCGCTGGAGCCAATCCCTGCCAACACAGGTCCTGCACCACAGGGCACACCCACATGCCAAGCACACACTAGAGACAATTTAGAATCGCCAACCCACCTAACCAGCATGTCTTTGGACTGTGGGAGGAAACCCACGCAGACACGGGGAGAACATGCAAACTCCATGCAGGGAGGACTCGGGAAGCGAACCCAGGTCTCCTAGCGCTACCCACTGCGCCACCGTGCCACCCTATAATAACTCCCTTTAATTTTATTTTTTTTTTAGTTTTTTATTTTTTGCACATTGAATAGGGTGACCAAATTCTCTCTAAACCAGCACAATGTGTGGGTTCAGAGAGCATCAATGTTGAAGAGTCGTCGTTTTGTGAAATGTTTTGGTGTGGAGACATATAATGAATAATATCTCTAATTGTATTTTTTCATAATCTCAAATTCTGCGCTGTAATGCTGGTATTTGAGCACACATTTATATATTTTATTCACATTATACAGTATCTGCATGTGAATCTGCCAACTGTCCAAAACTAGGAATCTCAATGCATTTACAAACTGGTATCGGCAACACTGACAGCTGGGCTGTCATTTACCAACCCTGAATCAACACCATCCAACCTCTGCTCCTTAGAGACAAGCTGACCAGAGAAGGGCGTAGACTCACACCTGGTGGCATGGATCGTGGACTATCTTACAGACAGACCTCAGTATGTGCGTCTCAGGAACTGCAGGTCTGACATTTTGGTCAGCAACACAGGAGCGCCGCAGGGGACACCCTATATACATCAGACTTCCAATATGACTCGGAGTCCTGCCACGTGCTAAAGTTCGCTGATGACACTGCTATTGTGGGCTGCATCAGGAGTGGGCAGGAGGAGGAGTACAGGAAGCTAATCAAAGACTTTGTTAAATGGTGCGACTCAAACCACTTACATCTTAACACCAGCAAGACCAAGGAGCTGGAGGTGGATTTTAGGAGGCCCAGGCCCCTCATGGACCCCGTGATTATCAGAGGAGACTGTGTGCAGAGGGTGCAGACCTATAAATACCTGGGAGTGCAGCTGGATGATAAATTGGACTGGACTGCCAATACTGATGCTCTGTGTAAGAAAGGACAAAGCCGACTATACTATCTGAGAAGGTTGGCGTCCTTCAACATCTGCAATAAGATGCTGTAGATGTTCTACCAGACGGTTGTGGCGAGTGCCCTCTTCTACGCAGTGGTGTGCTGGGGAGGCAGCATAAAGAAGAAGGACATCTCATGCCTGGACAAACTTGTTAAGAAGGCAGGCTCTATTGTAGGAGTAAAGTTGGACAGTTTGACATCTGTGGCAGAGCGACGGGCGCTGAGCAAACTCCTGTCAATCATGGAGAATCCACTGCATCCACTGAACAGGATCATCTCCAGGCAGAGGAGTAGCTTCAGTGACAGTCTGAGGAGATCGCTCCTCCCCCACACTGTGTGACTCTTCAGTTCCACCCGGGGGAGTAAATGCTAACATTATTTAAAGTTATTGTCTGTTTTTACATGCGTTTTTATTACTATTTAATTTAATATTGTTTTTAATATCAGTATACTGCTGCTGGATTATGTGAATTTCCCCTTGGGATTAATAAAGTATCTATCTATCTATCTATCTATCTATCTATCTATCTATCTATCTATCTATCTATCTATCTATCTATCTATCTATCTATCTATCTAAACCTATTTTAAGCCAGAGGTCCCAGGTTGTTCTTTTTCTGGCTGAAAACCGTACTTGTGCAGGATCCATACAAAATAAATTAAGCTGTCTGGCCAGCGCACATCTCGACGTGAGGCTTGTAGTTGCAGGTCATCTGATTGGTCAGATCTTGCGTTAGTGTTCATTAATAATGATTTTAATAGTACTTAAACATTGTCTTTTATGCCTTTTATTACTTCTTTTTTTGTCTCCTTGATTTCTGATTGGCTTTTATATTTCTTAATTGATGGTATCCTTTTGTCTTTCATGAAACAGCAGTGCTAATATATATCCACCTGCAAATGTATGCCACTGCGGTTTCCTTAAAGATGACCCCAAAATGCAATGCTAGACACTCAGTGGAAAGAAGGCCTTTGGGCAGAAGAATCTAAATTTGGTCAGCACTGCATGGGACTTGCAACCTGGCAGACATTTCCTATGTGATGCCAGTCTGTAATAGTGCAGGGTGAGCAGTACAAGACCCAAGTGTTCATTCCATATCCTATAAAATAAGGAGCTCCATTGATGTAAAATCACTCATTCATTTTCTACACTGCTTTGTCCTAAATAGGGTCATGTGGGGGGTGCCAGAGCCTATTCCAGCTAGCCTAAGGTGCAGGACAGGAGCAAACCATAGACAGGGTGCCAGTCTAATTCAGGGCAAACACACACATCCCCTAACAATTTAGCATTGTCACTTCACCCAGCTTGCAGGTCTTTGCACTATGGGAGGAAACTGGAGAATTCAGAAGTGGAGGAGTAGGTTAGGATCAGGCACCGATACAACGCATTGCTGCACCCACCACATGACAAACCAACTCAGGATCCCAGATTAGGACCCGAGTGCAGCCATGTGACGGGTGGCACCTCAGCACCACACTAGTTCAGGTCGAATGGAACAGTGTGAGGGTTTTTTATGGTGGCTGGAGTGCCAATTCTGCCACCAACCCTCAGGTTTTTCCCTGCAGGTTGGGGGGCCTCCACGCAGGGCTGGATGCAGATTAACGTCATACCCAGGACGGAACAATTCAGAAATAGGGAGAAAATGCAAACTCCATTCAGGGAGGAACTGGGGTGCAAACCCTGGTCTCTTTACTGTGAGGCATTGCGTCACTGTGCCACACTTTCATTTAAGGTAAGTGCATGCAATCTACACGTGGAAACATCTGCCATTCAAAAGTGCTGCTTTCTGCTTTGTGCTCTCCTGTTCTTGTACTGATGCATTAATAAATGTATGCTTCCAAATTCTAGCAAATGTTCACAGTGGAAAAAAATAGCATTCCCATTAAAAAACCTTACAAGCTTCTCTGAAGTAGTCAGAAATAATGTCCTTGTGGTCATCTTCACTATTAACGCTAAATGCTGATGCCAATGGAAGTGTCATAGACTCCAAAACCTTTATGCTTGCAATTCCAAGTGTCCCAGGAGTGCAGACTTATCTCCTGCAATTTTCATTTGACCTGATAGTGCAACGCTTACGTCTCAGATCACTGAAATCAAATCAGGAAGAAACTGTTTCCAGTGAAAGTACTGTAGTGTGTTTCTTGAGACGCAGGGTAGAGCAAAAATAGGAAAGCAAAGCACAAGCTAATGCGATTAATGACGGTTCAAGACATAATCATTGTGTATTCAAAATGTCTGTTATTTCTTGATGATCATTTTAAATACATTTACGGTCTTTCAGAGCAGATTTAGTTCTTTAGCCTTGGGAGTGCTGACGAGATCAAGAGGGGGAGTGAAAAATGAAGAGAAGCCTCTGTGCATGAGCAGGTCTGTCGTCGTATCTGCAATGAACAGTGCTAACCGCGGTTACTTGTACGTACCTATCAAACAGACGTGCAGTAATCATTAAGAAGAAGAAGAAGCAGCAGCTTTCCAACACCGAGTCCTGACACAATGATCTTTTTAGCACACAGTTCCATTTCTCTGTTGAGCTTCCCGACTCTTTAGACAGAAGTAAAAGCCTGCCCGCTAGCCCAGGCTGCATATGAACCGCGAGGGCTCTTTGGGACCCCGTTACCCTCGCTTGTTACGCGCTCCGCGCTTTTCCTGGCTTGCAGTTCATTTCCCTCTGGGTAATTTCCATCCAGTTAAGATCTCAAATTAAAATCAAAATAAAATTAGGTGCAATTATACTTGATAGTTGTTTGTTTTCTGTTGGCTGTAATCTGGAGGGTATCTGAATGCTGCTACATTTCCATAATAGCTACATGCCTTGACTGCAGCGTGTCGGTTCGATTCACGTCAGTGAAAACTGAGATGCTGTGCCACCACCACCACCACCGCTCCAAAAATCTAAATCGATGCTCTTAGGATTTGGTGAAGCTCTGTATTGGTGGACACATCGGCATGCTCAAAATATATTTATTTTATTTATTATTTATTTAATTTTTTTTCTATTTATTTTTTTCTCCAGCCGTCTGGATTTTTTTTTTTCTGTCCACCCTGGCCATTGGAGCTTACTCTTATTCTATGTTAATTAATGGTGACTTCTTTTATTTTCTTATTGTGTCTTTTATTTTTCTATTCTTTATTATGTAAAGCATAATTGATTTTAATATGTAAAGCACTTTGAGCTACTGTTTGTATGAAAATGTGCTTTATAAATAAATGTTGTTGTCGTTTTCAAGACGGGTCGCACTCAGCTGCAGTGGGTTAGATCCAGCATGCTTTGTTTGAGTGCTACACTCTGTCACATTCCTCTGGATTTTCCTTCCACATCCAGGGTCGTCTTAACGCAGTGGTTCTCAACCTGTGCGGCGGGCCCCCCTGGGGGGGTCACGAAGTAACAAAAAGGGGGGCGCGAAGATGTGAAAAAAAGAAAACAAGAATCAAAAATATGAAAAAAAATCTGTTGAAACCACAACAAATGAACTTAAACTACATTCTGATACTAGAACAATAAATATAGAGTTAGATAAATGTCGATAAAAGTTAAGTAGGTATAATAAAATATGCATCTACATTTCAAAAAAGTGTTTTTTTTGGCGGGGGCGATTAAAACTGTTAAGAAAACTCGGGACGCAAATACTTAAAGGTTGAGAAACGCTGCGTTAACGTATTGGGCACGCTGGGCACGCTGGGCAGTTGCCAGGGCCGACTTGCTGAGTGGTTGTGTAGGTAGGGGTCCAAGTGCACTGCTTTGCCCGGGGGGCTATAATGCTGTTAAGAAGGCCCTGTCCACATCACAAAGATAGGGTTCTTAGTTTAATCTGCTATTCTAAGTGCCCTCCGTGCACGAATGAATCCTGTGATGAAGTATCCAGCGTCCAGTGTCCAGTGTTCAGTGTCCAGGGTTGGCACCTCCACTGTGCTCGATGCTGCCCTTGCTGGAATAGGCGCCTGCAGATTGAGTGTTGGATAAACCTTTTTGAATCACGCTGTATATTCTAGATATTCAAATTCTGGCTAATAAAAACTTGTATTTAAGAGGTCTAAAATATATTCTATATAAACTGGAAGAACCCAAACTCTTCTCTTTTAAGTCAGTGGGAAACCGATGTGTTATATTATTTGAAATTGGAAAAAATCAAATGCTCAGTTAGAGGATCCGTACAGACTTTTTTCAAAACATGGCAGGATCTAATCAGTAATATTTTAAAATAAGTTCATAAAGCACAGAGAATTTATTAATTTAGGTATGTTTACAAGCCTTAAGTTTTACGCCGTTTGGCTTGCTCTCTCTCTCAGGGGTGGGGATCGATCTGTTTTTAACTCAATTCTTCTTTTTGTAAAAACTTGATTGCTTTGTATGTAATAAAATGAATAAAAATAAATAAATAAAATTTATTCTATATGGTGGTTGTTGCTGCTGCCTCATGAATGCAGTGCTCTGGGTTTGAATTGTGAGTCGTGCTGCTGTTGTTGTGTGTGGTTTGTTTGTGCCCCTCGTGTCTGTGTTGTGGGTCTCTGGCCGTTTGTGTTGGTTTGGCTCCTGCCTGCACTTCTATCGCATTAAGTGGATTTGAGAACATGCTATCTACATTTTTAATTTTCACTTATCAGGTTGTAATTATGACCAGTCAAAGTAAGGGGCTAAGTGCAAAAATGTGTTCCAAGATGGGGACCAGTGACTCGCAGGCCTAAAGCCACAGCTCACACACATCACAATTAATGAATTAAAAGAAAAAAACAACCATCGAAACCTACAACTTTTCTATACAGTTTATTTACAAAATGTATTAAAATCTTTTTTTTTTTTTTTGTTTTTGTACAGCACCTCATTAATGAGGCTCAATAATTTATGCCCACGCATGCAGTTTTTACGCTTTTTTTTTTTTAATAATCGCTATGTTGCTTGGCAATTTTTCTGTTCACTGAAGTGCAATTAAAAAAAAAAAACGTAAAAGAAAAAAAAAAACCCAAATAAAAATCCAAACCAAATCCCAGAATGGTTATTACTACTGCTGACCCCTATGGCTTGACCTAAGTAGCAGGAATTGTTTAATAAGCTATCACCACTTTATACATGCAGTTTCATAAAAAGGAACCGAAACAGAAAGTCTCGCCAGAAAGCTTTCCACTCTTTTAAAGTAACGTTGAACAAATGTACAGTTTTTCTTTACATTTTTTTAATTTTGAATTCTCAAGAAAATCCATCCGCGGTGTTGCATTGAGCTTGACGCCTGTGTTTGATTTGTTATATATCTCAGTCTGGACAGGTACTTGAGATGCACGAGTGTGTGACGCAGCCCTCTGAACTCATGGCTGCATTGATGTAATCCGGTGACTCAATGGGGGGAAAAGTACAAAAGAAAGACACGTTGCAGTGTTGCAGCAGCATAATAAATCAATCGAACCGAGATCCAGGGGGCAGGCGGCAGCTTTCCACTGGTGTCTCCCGTTGTCGTCTTTGCCGTTGGTTTTCGTGCTGTCAGGGACTTTGCTCGCTCTCCTCCTGTGTTGTCATACATTCGAATGACCTTCCAGTGGCACGCCTGCCAGGATAAGAACATGTCACATTAGAAAAGCATATGCTGTCACATTAGATGTAATTAATATGCAGGTGTTCCTTTGAACGGCCTGTTTGAAAAAGTGACAATTACGCCTTGTTTCTCCCCCAATTGATATTATCTAAGTAGCTCACTGGCAGAAGATCAAGAATGCAAATTGCTTGCATCGGAGAAATTAATTTCCTGCCCTTAAGTGTCCTTTGGCAGTTGCAATGCAAGTTTTTTTTTTCTTCTTGTGTCTTCTACAAACAGCCAATCATCCATTGGACATTGTGATCAACTTCATTTTCTCTGCTGACCTCTGATCCTGTTTCGCAGCTCACTTTTGTAGCTGATGTTTTTGACATGAAGGGCAACTAAAATAATAATAGTTAAAAAAAAAAAAAGATAAATAAAAAAGCACACATTTTACTGACTAACACCTGATGTCCCTTTACTCTTTCAAATCACTGCTTCGTCTCTCAACACACAATGCAACTCCACCACCTCCACATTCAAGCCTTTTTTCACTGGAGCAGGCAGGCAGGCAGGCAGGCAGGCAGACTTGGATTCTCTGATGAGTGACTTGTTGCCTTTGACCTCCAATGTGAATCACAGTGCGTTTCAAAAATTTTTTTTTTCTCCCTGCAAACCAGCTCATCCAGCTGTGCAGCAGCAGCAGCAAATGATGACTTTTGTCATTGAGCAGTTTGATTCCAAACTGGGAGTAAGGGTGCTTTTAGGGATTACAATAGGGTTTATGGGATTTCCTTTGCAATTTCAGGCAAAGCAATATATGCTGTGTTGAGCCGCGGTGCTGCTATTCCGTGGCCGTTCCTTAAGGCACTGAAGGAAAAAAAAATTCAGTTCTTTTGAATGACGAGTCTGTTGAGCTGTCAATGATTCCTGTGCAATGCCGGACACTCGGGCTGCATGCCGAGGGCCCAGGGTGGTTAAGGCCCGTTTTCCAGCGATCTCCCCCTCGCTCCCAGTCATGGTTCTTCTCCACAGCCTGTGCACCTGCTGATTTTCAGCTGTCCGAGTGGAAGAGAACAGAAAAAGAGGAACATGTGAGAAACTCATCACCTTGCACTTTATGATCATAATCACTCTGCACGGTTCTACAAAAGGTCACACTTCTTTGAAATGGGAGTGGGAGTTATGGCCAAAAATTCTTATTACAGTATAATTCAAATTTCTAACCACTATAATGTATTTGTATATACTGTACCTTTCAGGCTGGAACATATTTTTTACCCCCCGCCCCCCCAAAAAAATTAACAGTTTACTGTGTAAACACATCTACTTGTTAAAATGTTTAATTCTTCTACTCACGTAAATTTGATAATAGTATTCACATTTCCAGCTCGAACCAATAAAAGGTCCACTTGTTTTTCACTCACTCACACACTCACTTACACACTTACACACTCACTCACAGACTCTCTCACTCACACACTCACTCACTCTCTCACTCACTGACTCACTCACTCACTCACTCACTCACTCACTGACTCACTCACTCACTCACACACTCACTCACTCTCTCACTCACACACTCACTCACTCACAGACTCACTCACTCACTCACTCACTCACACTCACTCACTCACTCACTCACTCACTCACTGACTCACTCACTCACTCACTCACTCACTCACTCACTCACTCACTCACTCACTCACTCACTCACACACTCACTCACACACTCACTCACAGACTCACTCACTCACAGACTCACTCACTCACACACTCACTCACTTACACACTCACTCACTCACACACTCACTCACTCTCTCACTCACTGACACACTCACACACTCACTCACTCACTCACTCTCTCACTCACTGACTCACTGCACTCACTCACTTACACTCACTCACTCACTCACTCACTCACTCACTCACTCACTCACTCACTCACTCACTCACTCACTCACTCACTCACTCACTCACTCACTCACTCACTCACTCACAGACTCACTCACTCACTCACTCACTCACTCACTCACTCTCACTCACTCACTCACTCACAGACTCACACTCACTCACTCACTCACTCACTCACTCACAGACTCACTCACTCACTCACTCACTCACAGACTCACTCACTTACAGACTCACTCACTCACTCACTCACTGACTCCACTCACACACTCACTCACTTACTCACTCACTCACTCACAGACTCACTCACTCACTCACTCACTCACACACTTACACACTCACTCACTCACACACTCACTCACTCTACTCACTCACTGACTCACTCACTCACTCACACACTCACTCACTCACTCACTCACCAACTCACTCACTCACACACTCACACACTCACTCACTCACACACTCACACTCACTGACTCACTCACTCACTCACTCACTCACTCACTCACTCACTCACTCACTCACTGACTCACTCACTGACTCACTGACTCACTCACTAACTCACTCACTCACTCACTCACTCACTCACTCACTCACTCACTCACAGACTCACACTCACAGACTCACTCACTCACTCACTCACAGACTCACACACTCACTCACTTACACACTTACACACTCACTGACTCACTCACTCACTCACACACTCACTCACTCACTCACTCACACACTTACACACTCACTCACAGACTCTCACTCACTCACTCACTCACTCACTCACTCACAGACTCACAGACTCACTCACTTACACACTTACACACTCACTGACTCACTCACTCACTGACTCACTCACTGACTCACTCACTCACTCACTCACTCACTCACTCACTCACTCACTCACTCACTGACTCACTCACTGACTCACTCACTCACTCACTCACTCACTCACTCACTCACTCACTCACTCACTCACTCACAGACTCACACTCACAGACTCACTCACTCACTCACTCACTCACTCACTCACAGACTCACACACTCACTCACTTACACACTCACTGACTCACTCACTGACTCACTGACTCACTGACTCACTGACTCACTCACTCACTCACTCACTCACTCACTCACACCATCACCATGCAAACACAAGGCCCAGTTCTTGCTGTCGTGTCTCCTTATTTCAGACCGTCATCTGTAAACGCACACACGGTCAAGCTTGTTTAAATGCAATGCAGAGCCGCAGAGAGCTTTGGCTCGCCAGTCAGATTTGAATATCAATATTCTTAAAGGCGGAGGCTCGCTTACTACACGCAGTTCACATACAAGTCTCTAAAGCACGGGTGTCAAACTCCAGTCCTGGAGGGCTGCAGTGGCTGCAGGTTTTCATTCTAACCATCTTCTTCATGAGTGACCAGTTTTTCCTGCTAATTAACTTCTTTTGAATTCATTTTAATTGACTTGTTGTTTTAAGATTTGTTCCCCTGAATTTCTTCATCATTCCTCTGAATTGCTTCATTTCTTTCTTTAAGTGGCACCCAAACAGAAATGAAATGAGATGTGAGTGAGCCAACAGAAGAACAACTAAATCAGGGCCTCAAACTCCAACCAGTTTCACTCCAAACAGTTTATTAATTAGGCAACGATTCTTGTTGTTAATTAAACCCGTTCTTTAATTTCGTGGCTTGTTGCTGCTCTCGCTGTGTAATTTAATTTTAATTAACTTGACTCAGCCCCCTTAGTTGTTTCTTTGTCCTTATTTAGCAGCCAAACAATAATGACTCACAAAATGAGCCACCACATGACCAGTTAACCTGTGCCATCACACAATATCTGAAAATAAAGAAAGGTGATGGTCTCGGTAAGGTTGATCTCTCAGGTCACCAAAACATTTTGACGGCATTCTTAGAAAAAACTGAAAATCTACAGTTTTGGAAATGTCTGTTATGGCAGAATGAGAGCAGCAATACACCCTGGAATTAAATAACAGGTTTAATTACCAGCAAGAATTAGCATCTCACTAAGAAACTGGCTGGATTATGAAATCCCAGTTTAGCTGGTCATCTCTTGGTTTGTTTCACATCTCATTTCTGTTTGGCTGCCATTTAATGAAGAAAGGAAGAAATTCAGAGGACTGAATCCTTACAAACAAGGCTTTTAAAATGAAGGGGAAAGAAGTGAAAACTGATCACTAATGAAGAAGAAGTTAGAATGAAAACCTGCAGCCACTGCGGTCCTCCAGGCCTGGAGTTTGACACCCCTGCTCTAAACAAAGACAGCACTTTCCAGTCACTAATAAAAGAGCATAAAAGGACATTTCTTGCTTTCGTTTTCTTGCACAGATTTGTGCCTTTTGTTGTAGGACATGTTTTACATTTAAACACTTTAAATACATTTTCTACTAATTTTTACCATACAGATTATTGTTAGGGTCAGCGTGGTGGCGCAGTGGGTAGTGCTACTGCCTTGTAGTTAGGAGACCCGGGTTCGCTTCCTGGGTCCTCCCTGCGAGGAGTTTGCATGTTCTCCCCGTGTCTGCGTGGGTTTCATCCCAAAGACATGCAGGTTAGGTGAATTGGCGATTCTAACTAGGCCTTGGTGTGTGGGTGTGTGTGCGCGCCCTGCAGTGGGCTGGCACCCTGCCCAGGGTTTGTTTCCTGCCTTGCGCCCTGTATTGGCTGGGATTGGCTCCAGCAGACCCCCGTGACCCTGTAATTAGGATATAGTGGGTTGGATAATGGCTGGATGGATGGTAATTGTTGTTTTTGTGAAATCCATAGCACAAATAAAACTTTATTCAGTCCACCGAATTATCTGGCATATCACCCACTCCTACTCTGAACTTGAGAGAGGACTTGCTCCTAGTGCTGTGCTATGGAAACTTATTGTACACATTGTATACATTGTTCCTATGTGTCTCTCCAACGGTGAAATTCCAGAAAATAGTGAACTGTTCAAATGAGAGCTGCTAGTTTCAAATCTGAAGCTGTTTAAATAGGTGGGACTCATTCCCCTTTTTTGATTTTTGCTGCTGTTTACAAAGTAACTCCTTCAAGCTGTAGGGACATTTAACTAGCAGGCTGTTAACTATTAAGGTTATAACTACACCAAATGTAGTTATAAAAATAGTTGATAAAACATTCTTTTCACATATGATCCTATGTATTTTAAAATATTGAATGACCAATAATATAAGATCCAGTTATAATAACCGGGCCAATTTTGATACTACAGGGTGGTCCAGATCTAATCAATGAGATCCAGATCGTCTGGATGACTTTGATTTATGTGGGGATGATTCGGGTTCAGCGAAGACGATTCTTCATGTCGTCAGTTTGCACACTTCTCAATGGTCCGGGATTTTTCGGGTGATTTTCTATGTAATAAACTTAAGTTATAGCGTAATGAAAAGTGCATAATTAGATCTGGACCACCCTTTACATATAACAATTTGGTAGAATTATGTCTGCACGCGGAATAACATTTTAACATAGGCTCGGCACGACACCGCTGAAAGGTTGCCGACCCCTGGCATAGCGGTTAGGTGCTCTGAGCCTGCACACAGTGAAGGGTGCTATAAAATTAAAAGGACTGGACTGCTGCCTCACACCTCTGTGGGGTCAAATTCTAGCCTGGTCACTGCCTATGTGGAGTTTACATGGTCTCCCTATAAGTGTTGTCACATGTATGCTCAAATAGTCCAATATTTCTCAGTCGGACCAGGGGTTGGCGCTGTCACCTGATCCTTTCTCCTTTCGTCCCTCTGCAGACCAGCTGAAGACCCTGCCTCTGAATGACATCACCACCAGTCCGGCCCCTCTTAAAGTCACCTTCTGATGACGTCATGTCCGGTACCCATCTTCATGTTCCAGCCTCCCTGCCTCCACCTCTTCCTCCATTCAGCCATATTTATAGAGAGCAGCTTTCGACATGTAACGTCAGTTCAGTTTTGGACTCCTGTCTGTAAAGATGTGTTTATTTTTTTCCTCAGCTTTTTTCAAGCACATGGGGTGGCCATCCCCAAACCTTTTTGTGACTCTTTCTCGTCTTTGTTACAGTGTGTAAGGTTTCCTCTGAGTTCTCTGTTTTTTCTTCCACACACGTGTGTTAGGCTTGTCACTGTACGAGTATGAGTGTAACCTCTGATGGCCTCGTTCCTGTCTTGCACCGTGACAATGGTTTGGATACTTAGTAGAAAAGGTGGGTGGATATCGAAATGCTTCATTTGCTTCACAATTTTTATTATTTATTTTGTAGAAATGGCATTTTTCTAACTACATTAGAAAGTCTTTTTTATCCAAATGCATTCATATTGCTGTTTACAGGCTTTTCAATTTCCATTAGTCTTAAAAGCTGTTAAATGAGAACCGTCCTGTGGTAACAGAGGTGGCCTGGAGAGCCCCCTTCCTCAGCACATTGTCTCTGTCTTGAAACGTTCTGCCATTAGCTGTGCTGTCAAAGCAGATTAAAGGATAAAAGCCAGTCCATGTTTTTCTATATGTAGTATGCTGCTCTTCTAATTCAATCAGGGCAAAAACCTGAGTTGTAATAATTAATTAATAATCAATAATTTAAAGCAATCACCCCTTGAAATGCTGATAAGTGATGTCATAATCAGTTTCTGGGTATTTGGAAGAATTAATTTTTTATTATGATTACCATTTGTTTATTTTTTTCATTTTTATTGATTATTAATGCTTGTTTTTGTTCACATCTCCCTGGTATAATTTTGTCCAGGGATTTCAGAATGTTTGAATTCAATACCAATATCAGTGAAATTCCATGATTATCGATGCCTACAGTATTCAATACCACGGCAAAACAGAAATACCAATCAAAGACTTTTTATTAAAATTAACTCCTTTGTTCAGCTGAACAATGTTATGCCCTTTCCTGTAATACAATATAAAATACTAGCTGTCCCCTGTGGCTCAACTCGTGTAGTAGAGAAACAGGGCAAACTTTAAAAATCAATTAAAAAAAAATTCATAATTTGTGTTGAGAAGAATTTATATTGAAAGCTTTCGTATCCGAGGGCCTCTTGATATACAATATTGTTGGTTTTGCTATCAGGGGTGAGAATGTAGCTGTGATCTCTTTGCAAAACATGTCAAAAGTTGGTAAGGTATCTCTGGCCAAGAGGAAGGTGGGTACGCTCTAACATCTGTCAGGGATGCCAGGGGCAACCACCCGGCCGGGACGCCATGAGGGACCGGAAGAGGGTCAAAGCCCACCCTGGATCACGTGGGGGCCGCCTTCCTGGTTGTTCTGGGGGCCACCATTGGTCACCGCCAGGAGGCGCCCCAATGCCTTGGGGACCTGTTGCCCCAGCACTTCCGCCACACCAGGAAGTGCTGGGGGGAAGATTTAGGGTGACACCCGGAGAGCTGCCGGGAGGACAGCCGGGAACGCCTGGTGCTCATCCGGGAACTGTATAAAAGGGGCCGTCTCCATTCATTCAGCGCTGGAGTCGGGAGGAGGCAGGACAAAGCACAGAGGAGGTGTGGAGGCGGCCCGAAGAGAGGCATTTGTGGCCAGGACTGTGTGTGTTGGGGTGTATTGTGCACTGAACTGGGTCTTAGTGACCATTATTTGGGTCTGTGTGACCAGTGAAATAATTGTAAATATTGTAAATAAACGTGTGGTGGTTGACAAACAACATGTCCGCCTGTCTGTGTCCGGGTCGTGTCCACATATCAAACAGTAGCACTGTATCTGATTGTGTTCAGCTCTGAAGGGAGAGCGTCCAACGCGTGGGGAGAAGTGCAGGTGGCCGTGATATCTCAGGTACCATCTAAAACACACGTAGCTGTGCTCTGTCTCTCTCTCGAAAACGTTAAACGTTACTCTTTAACAATCTCTAGATGATAATGTCTGCTGAACAAACAGGTATCGCTAGCTAAGTGGAGGTAAGGTACGCTCCAACATGTGCTGAGAGGTAGAGCGACTCGAATGGAGGCTGGTGTGTGAGTGAGGAGGGTCCCACCTGGCTCCCTACTTCTGAGGTGTCAAAAGGCCTGCTGCGTCTCGGTGCCGCAACTGAACTATAATACTCAGTGCGATGAGAAAAGTCAACTGGAATGTTCAAGCAAATTCTAGAAATAAAACCCAATCTAAATCTGTTAAGTAGTTCTCTCATGAAAAGCGGACAGACAGACAGACTGACAGATGTTGGATTTTATATATATATATATAGAGAGAGAGAACTCTAAATAGTAACAGCAACTTTAAAATACTAGAATATCTGTCAAATAGGCACCCAAGTATCATTTAATTAAACTAGTATCGGCATTCACAAATACCAAACTACTTTTTTACTCTGTCTTTCTATTGTGGGAAGAAACTGAAAGGCATTTCCAATACCAATTAGCGTTAGCACTCCAGTTTTGTTTTCCCTGACTTAGCGTTTTGGCTGTAGTTTCTCGGCTCATTTGGTCCCCCAGACTAAAGACCTTTCACATGATGACCTTGTTTGTGCCTCTCCCACTTTGTGCTGCCGCCTCGCAGTCCGTTCACTCATTAGCTGTGTCCATAACTGCTGCTAATGGAGAAGGCAGGTTTTAGAAGCTGAAACTCAGGTAAGTGATCATGACTGCCTGATGAGGACACATTCGGCTACCAGACAGCCTTTTTGAAAGTGTTTACAAGATTGCAAAGTGTTGAAACTGAGAACCCCAGAGGTACACATTATGATGGAATAATAATGCCACACACCATTACAAATAGCATTACACTGTCAAACTCACACACTTAGTTAAAAAAACTAACCTTCCTCCCCATGTTCAACTAAAAGGGTGGGTCCATCCTTTTAACCGCTTCCCAAATTACAAGCTAAGATCTGCCATAATGACCGGCTGTCAAATGACAAAACAAGATCTCCGTTAAAAAAAGTATAAAAATGCGTCCTTAAATTTCAAGATCAGAGTGGATACGTTAAACTAAGGAGTGCTCCACTTATAGAGGGGGTGCTCAGACAGGAGATGGGCAATCAAGTTAGAGAAAAAAATGCTTTCAGGTTTGAAAGATGACCTTAATTTAGATTGGAGCACTCAGAAATGAGATGGTGTGCTCAAATATGAGATGAAAAGTCAAATTAGAGTGCAAGCTTTGAAATATGAAATAAGTACTCAGTTTATAGAAGATGTGCTTAAATATCATACAGCAGAATGGCAAGAAGGACTCTCCAGTATGAGCTTAGTGCTGTACCACATTAAAAAAGGCAGCACTAACCAAAGGTGATAACAAGACCAAGATTTGAAAAAAGAAGCAAAGCCAGGGACATCACGACAGAAAGCCAAAAAAAAGAGCAGAGACTCAAAAATCCCAAAGCTCAAGACGCAAATCATTAATCCAAGTCTACAAAAACGTGCAAAGTCTTAGCTTCCTAAATTAATATTTAATGACAATGCCTCACAAAAAAACAAATTAATATTCAGAAACTTGTATGTTTGTACTGCGGTAGGCTGGCACCCTGCCCAGGATTTGTTCCTGCCTGGTGCCCTGTGTTAGCTGGGATTGGCTCCAGCAGACCCCCGTGACCCTGGGTTAGGATATAGCGGTTTGGATAATGGATGGATGGATTGTATGTTAGTAGTAGCACACTGCTGTCCTAAATATCGCCCTTCAGTCCCAAGATAGCAATGGAAATTCATTGTTAACAGCAATATGGTTATCATTACAGCAATAAACGATGTGGTGGCACAGAAATGTTATTAAAAATGATGATTTAAAAAAAAGAAAGCCCAAACAGCCTTACACACAAAAATCGAGTGCAGAATCAGTTTCTCCGCATTCAGAATGTCCTCCTAACACTTAAATTATGATTTCTCATCCATGGTATGCATGCTCAGTTTTGAGAGGGGTTTTCAAAGGTAAGGTTATGTGATCACATTAGAACACATCTCAAATACGGTATAAAAGAAGGACTTGGGCTACTCACATACGAGATGGGTGTTCAGTTTGATGAGGGCATGTTCGAGCTGGCAACGAGGTTCTTAAATATAAGAAAGATGTAGCTGAGCTTACAGTGGGGGCTCTTGTACGGCATCTGAGATGGATACTTCATTTAGAGTGGATGGCTCAAATACAAAATGGGAAGTGGAAGTTCTGAAATACTGGCGATCAAGTTTGCAGTGAACGTGTAAATACTTCTGCTTAGTCAGATGTGAGAAAGACATTTAGTTTAGCAGAGGACTGTAAATTCTGAGGTCGTTTTAGAGTCACTGTGATAAAATAACAAACGGGTCACAGAGTTTTAAGCCGAGGTGCTCAGACTTGAGTATTGAAACAGAAGATTGGCACTCGTTGTAGAGTAATCCATGCAAATTGAAGGGTGCTCAATTACAAGATGGGGGCTGAAATTGAAATGCTAACACACTGTAGGCATCAACTTTAATGTGCGGCTCTTAGGCTTAATTTAGAAACGTGGCCTGATCACTCAAAGAGTTGAGGTGCTAAAATAAATGGGTTCTCAAAGGTAAGATGGACAATTGAGTTAGGGAGGGGGCTTATATAAAAGAGTTAATTTAAAGCCAGATACCATTCTCAATGTCAAGAGTGCACTCTTATGTTAAAGGGGAGTCAAAAGCAAGCTGCATGGAAAAGTTACAGGGGCACTGTAAAATATGAGACGGAGAAAGAGCAAAGAGCTCAATTTTGAGAACTTTACACAAATGCAAAAAGGGTAACTAAATTCAAGATGTGTCTTCAAGTTCAAGATCTGAGAGATTCGCTTACATTACACCTTGGTTATTTATATTGGACATGGATGCTCAGTTGACACAATATTGACATTCATTTTAAAGAAGGGAGGCCACAGTATCAGACAGAATGAAAGCCTCAACTGGGCAGTCGATTGTGAAACAGGTAAAGGAAATTTCATATCATGTGAGTCGGCAGGTATGGCAGACTTTCCAACTACAGTACATCTCATTGCCAGCCCAATTTCAATTTACACTACAAAAAATCACAGGCCACGTCAAATTTAGCGATTCCAGCACAGCCATGCTCATCCCATTTTGTGACAGCCAATATCGTGCTGCCTGATGGAGCAGATGCTGTACAAAGGGTTAAAAGTTACAGTAAGTTCAGACACAATCTTTTTTATTTATTTCTTTTCCTTTTTTTCCATTCTATTATGGTATGTAAAACACAACACATCAGACAGATGAACACCTCTTCTATTTTTGTGAGGTCAAAAATCTGCATTCCCCACGTCTTCATTGCTGCATTCTAGGCATTGTACTTTTGGACGAGCATTCATTGATTATCAGCTCTCATGCACACAGAGCTCACCACTACAACTAATGACAAAATCAAACCTGTTTAGTATTTTGGGGTGAGTCGTGGAGTAGTTAGGGTGGGTCACTGGGCTTCATGGGAGGGTCCCACTGTGACTGCCTCTGTCTCACAACAATTATGTAAATGACGGCTATGACTGATAATTGCATCGAGTAACGTGACATGGCCTTAATGCAGCCTTTCATAAATGGACACTTCTTAGATTGGAAGACAATTACTGTATCAGCGGCCGAGCCTTCACTTCAGTCAAGTGCTTAGCTTAGCGATTCATGTATGTAAGATATGGCCGGCCATGTACCCCGGCCAATACCCCTGGCCGCCAGATGGAGCCCTCCTTGCAGCGTAGAGGTGCACCAAATGCCAGCAGGGAATTATGGACAGTGGTCTTTTAATGCACAGCCTTGCTGGATACCATGGGGGCCGCCAGGAGTCGCTACATGGTGGCCCAGGGACTATTTTCCCTACACCCTGGAAGTACATCCTAGTCACATGGACAGAAGAAATGACGTGCTTCCGGGATGAATAAAAGGAGTTTTACCTGACCCGGAAGTGATGGAAAGTCACATGGACTGAGGGACAAACACTTCCGGGTCAAAGACAATAAAGGACTCTGGGAAATCACAGATGGACGAGCTGAGCTGGGAGGCAGGGTGGCTAAGCGTCTGGGAGAGGAGGATTGGGATTTTGAATTATTGTATGAATTATTATTGGAGAACTGTGGAGAGGAGCGTGCTTTTTGCACTTTATTATTATAATAAATATCATTATTGGACTTTTACCTGGTGTCTGAAGAGTGGTCTGAGGGTTCAAGGGAGCGAGAGAGCCCTAATCTGTCACATGTAGCAATAACTAAAGATCAATGTTGCTTACTATTTGTCGTTTTCAAAAATTGCGTTTCTATGACCCCCAATATTATTGTTTGTTGATTTTGTTTGTTACTTTGGATTTATGCAAAATTAGTGTATTTATTTTACTTGAAATGAGAAAGGATTGCTAGATAATTATGAACTAACTAGTTGAGTAAGCTTTTGCTGTATAAAGCCCGGGGTCCTAGAAACTACTGAAATCATCAGAAAAAGACTGACATGTAGAAATGTCAGGTAATTGAAAGGGCGTCTCTCTCCTAGGAGGATTCGTTTTGCCGATGTGCTTGCATTGCTTATGCATTAGCGGCGGGAGGAAAAGTAAAAGGGATACCGTTTTTCAGATGTTAGCAGCTAAGCAACTTTGTCTTTCTTTTGAAGTTTCGTTTTGCTGACGTGCTCGCCTCGCTAGTGTTATTAGCGGCTAAGCGAGTTTTCTGTTTCCTCAGAGGTGGTGCCCTAACCCCAACTCCACCTCTCACTTTCGCGCCGGACAGACACACACACTTCCACGCGTAGACATTTATATATAAGACAGCTTCCATTATAAGAACACATTCTGATTTACAAACAATAGTAGTACTCATCACATTAATTTGCTTGGCCGATGACTAAGTGATCCACGTGCATCCTGTGATTAGTTCTTAAAACAGAGCAGGATATCAAGTCAGCTCAGAACTTGACAGTTTCTTCATAAAATGCCCACCACCTTCGCTAACTCCTCCATGCTTTCTCTGTCTAGTCAATTGTTGAAGGAAGAAAACAAAAAGGCTATGCCTGGGATTAACGAGTGCATGTCCTTACCCTTAGATTTTAACACTTTCTGTTCCATAGACGTTGTATCCTTCTCGGTATGTAGCAAAATTCTGGGTGTTTGTTGGGGGAGTTGGTTTAAAGTTTTGAGCATTCTTTGCAAGTTTCAGCCTTTTGGATTCGGCCCTTGATTTGTAACAGAATTCTATTAAGGCCACCATCATTGCCAACCCCAGGCCTCCAACAAGAATGTAGAAGACGCCGGCTACATTGCTCAAACTCAGTGCGCTTGTCTTGTCCTGAGAAAGGTGAAGAAACTTGTTAGACTAATGCTTGGTACTCTGTTCTTCACAACAGGTCAAAATAAGAAAACATCATCGCTAAGGTCTGCCTACACAAAGGTCTCGATGACAGCTGAACACAAGTGCTGCTTGCTGCCCTCTCACTTAGAAATGCCTTGTCATGAGAGAAAGCCTTGTTGAGGGCTGGCATTAGTCGATAGCTCAGAGGAACTCAGGACTACTGCCACGCATCTTCAAGAACGAAGAATCAAAGCTGACCTTGCAAAGGCTGAGGTCTGACTCTCCAAGCAGGCAGCTCTGGGCAGTTGGCTTTTTCTCACCTACCCTTTACAGGATACGAGGTAGGCCACCAACTTCTCACAAGGCATGAGAGACAGAGGCTAAAGATCATGGGGGAGTGGCATTGATCCACAGCCATGTGGAAAGCTAACAGAAAATAATTTAACCATTTTGGTGCTGCTCTGTCATAAATACAGAAATAGAGTCGAGCATCCATACGCAAAATATCTTATGCCCTGGTGAAGTCCTTAACTCCTAGTAAGGGCAAAATATCTGCTTTACTTCATTCTGTGGTCTATTGTGATAACCACCATAGATTTCTGGCAAATAAATTCATTTTTTATTTTTACACAGAATCTATAATGCTAAATGCCATTAAAAATCTTATTGCAAGAAAGAAGTCCTAGGCCCATATGCATAAAATCACAGGTTTCATGTAAAGACAAACCAAACAAATAGATCAGTGTAGGGTAAATATTGAAGTTGTGACTGTGCCTTACCACGATGACATGATTGAGGCTGTTTGTGACATAATGGGAGAGCACACGGTGGCAGACCATTGCCAGAGAGTTATGTCGTGACATGGTATGTGAACACTTATGGTAATGCTACTTTAACTGAAGTGCTGCGACGCGGTGCCTTTTAACACTTTAGAGTGATTTACTGCTTCTTGATATGACGCAGAAAGAAGTCCGGGTCTTCATAATTGAAAAAAAATAGTAAATTAGTAATTCCAACATGGAATATCATTTGAAATGTCACGACTTAATTGGGGATTTCGGAATCTCTTTTAGCCAAGCCAGTAATAACAGGCTAATCTGGTCTTCTAACCGCAGTCCTGTTTTGTTAGGCATCTCTTTATGTAAGTTTAAAAACGTAAGCCAACACCTTGCTGAACTAGTGAAGCCGGTTATCGACGGATACTTGCACATAACACACCATCCTGATTATCAGCATCTAATATGATACCACGTCCCTCTTTCTGTGTGTGAAGGGGCTAGCATACTTGAAAAATACAGACAATCTCCCTATTTATCCTGTCAGGGATGCCAGGGGCCATGACCCGGCCGGGACGCCAGGAGGGACCGGAAGAGGGTCAGAGCCCTGCCTGGATCACGTGGGGTTTGCCTTCCGGGTTGCTTTGGGGGCCACGGGTCAAGGGCATAGAAGCCCTTCCCTTTAGGGGCCCGTGGTCACCGCCACGAGGCGCCCCGATGTCTTGGAGACTTGTTGCCCCAGCACTTCCGCCACACCAGGAAGTGCTGGGGGGAAGACCTTTGGTGTTACCCGGAGGGCTGTCAGGAGGACAGCCGGCACTTCCGCCACGCTGGGGCGTGGCCAACGGAGGAATGCCGGGAACACCTGCTGCTTATCCGGGCACTCTATAAAAGGGGCCGTCCTTCATACATTCGAGGCTGGAGTCGGGTGGAAGTAGGACAAGGCAGGAGCAGAGAGGATGAAGGCGGCCCGAAGCAAGGCATCGTGAGGCCAGGACTTTGGGAAGGGGTTTGTGCACTTGTGTGGGTCTGTGTGACCAAAGGACTGGGGTCTTTGTGACCAAACAATTGTATATAGTGTAAATAAACGTGTGGTGGTTTGTGCAAAACAAGATGTCTGCCTGTCTGTGCCCGGGTGCCGTTGACAATCCCAAATCAAGAGGTTACCAAGAACAGTCCCTTATGGGTCCCCAATGTTTTTGTGACTGCCTGGGTTTCACCAGGTACTCTTGTTTTCCTCCCAAATCCCAAAGACATCTGTTAGCTTATGTGGCAGCTTTAAATGAGCCCCATGCGAGTGAATCCTGCAGTGCACTTCTGCCCGTTCACGGCTGTTTAATAATGCTGGGCAGGGTCTGGATAATGCATTCTCCTGTATTGATGATGTGAGTTTGATGACGCTTTTCCATTAATATTTTATTTTCATATTCCAAAAATTAGAATCAGATTAACGTGATTTTCAGTTGTTTATGTCCTTATTTTCATTCTGACGTGCTCTATGCATAAGGGCCTAGGTCAGTAATTCAAATAAAACCAGCAGCAAAATGGTTAATGGCTAACCAGAAGTAAACCTGAACATAATCAACTAAACCAACTGAGCTAACACCCAGAGCGTCTACGCTGTGTGGTGTGCCCTGCTACCCGTTTCTGAAGTATGCGGCCCCCTATCCCTCTGCTGGCACGGCATGGTGAGTAGACTGTGTATGTTTTGTACTTGTCCTTTATCAATATAAAGACATTACACACTGCAAAGCATCTATTACAAATAACATCAAGTCATTAACTATGGTAACTTGCAAGAATGCATTAATCTTGAACATTTTAAGATCAATTTTTAACATTTAAATTATCTAAAAAAATAGCATTTTCCTTAAAAAAATAGAAACAAAAAAGCAGAATAAAATAATAATAATAAAAAAAAAAAACTTAGATACCAAGCAAAAAAAGATTGTTTCTGAAAACTGGATTGTCTTTTTTGCAATGCAAGTTTGGTTACAGTACAAAAGACCTGCGTTGACTGACCTTACTTCCAGAGTCCTTGGCGCCACATTCGCCCTTATCGTACCACCATTTGTTTTTCAGCTTGTCTAAGATGCCTTGTTCACTGAGTTTCAATACTGCAAGGTTTACAGGAGTTCTTCACGTGGGAAATAACATAAATAACATTATATTATGTTATTTTATGTTATTCAAGTTTTTAAACTACTTCAAATTTTACAAAGCGATAAAGTAGGTTCCTGGCCAAAACAACAGTTCATAGTGCAGGCAAGCTGTCTAAGACCTTGATACTACACAGCAGTGCTAAGCTAAAGTGCCAGGTCCTACCCATATCGCTTCGAGTAATCGGCACACACTGTTAACAGTAGGAGACAATAGAGGACGGGGAGACTAGTGGGAAATTCCCGAAAAGGGAAATCAAAAGGATTTGGGGAATTTGCTTGCTCTTTACCAAAAGTCGACAAGCTTGATCTGACAGGGGGCAACTTCTGACCGTTGGAATCTGCTGCCAGGGCTCTTTGCTTGGAATGGCCTTTTAATTTAAGTGAATTTCTATATTAAGGGGCCCTTCTTTTCTGTAATCAGATAATGAGGACTGCATCCTAAATGGTAGTATTTGCAAAGTTAAGTAGCCAAAGGATCTCCAGGAAAGAACTGACTGCAGTGACCAAAAATATCCATGTAAAGCAGATGAGCAAAATCGGCGATATAATAAGAGATGGATTATTACTTGAATTTAAGTCATGGTCTTTGTGAATTAGTCCTGTGCGGATGTATGAATGAGCGAGCCCCTCCAGGGCTGCCTCGCACCTTGGGCTCAGTGCTGCTGGGATAGATGACAGCTCCCTCAATAAGAAAATCAGGTTAGAAACAGGATGAATTGACGTATCTTTTAATGTATAATATAATGCTACGGTGTCTGTGTGTGTCTGGTCCCTCGAAGCAATGTCTTTAGTCTGACTAGTCAGTTTGTCTTTGGTGGCTCAGTGGTTGGAATGATCACACGATACTCTAGGAGAGTGAAGTTTGTTTCCAGATTATGACATCTTTTTTTTATTTTTACAAAAAAGGAGTTAAAATGGAGCATTTCCATGACAGCAAGGCAAATAGCTTACTGAGTGGTGTTGGGTCACTAAATACTAATGAGGCGTAACTCGGGTCACCTTCAACAATGGTAAGCATTCGCCAGAATGTGAGTGGTGTTTTCATAGTGGGTAATGGGGCCTGTCAACCACTGGGGGTAATCAGAAAGCAGATTGGGGGCTAGCAAGGTGCCTCAAAATGACAGAGTCTGAGATACATAGGGCAAGAGATATCAAGTAGAGACGGATGTCTATAATAAATGCTTATTTTATATTAGTTTAATATAAAATAAGCATTTTCTATCTATTATATAGTGTCTTTCACCTTATCTATCTGGGGTCATCCAAAAAGAAGGCATGGGGTCATCTGGTATGAAAGCAGGCATGGGGTCATCCATTATATTTAGACTTATAAAATAAGCATTTAATTTAGAAATGGAATTATAGAAAAGAAAGCAAACAAAATTACTTTTATTTTTTTTAACTTTAAATCTAGCTGTTTTAACAGCTAAAAAATAGAATAGAAATGTGCCCGCTGTGTGTGGTTTGCCACCTGGTGGCACTATATTCCACTGAAAATGATCAACAGAGTGATGGCATTATGAAGTGGCCTAGATCAGTAGAATATAAATAAAAAAAGGTCTGCTGCTAATCAGAGCTGCATTTGAAATCTCTAGGGAAGTGACACAATGATTGGCTGCATTTTTAAATTGGCGCTTCACTTCACTTTCTTAGTTGGTCATAGCCTGATGGCCACACATTCTCAGGGGTGCAGGCAGGAATCTTTCTCTTGACAATGTATCACTAGAATAGGAAAGTGCGGTATGGAGGTACAGTGGTTAGAGCTCATGGCCCCTGAAACCTGTTCTTGAATGCCAGCCTGGTTACTCTCTGTGTGACTGAAATTCGAGTTTGTACATTCGATAAATGCTTCAGGGCCTGGGTTCAGTTTTCGGCCTAGTTACTGCCTGTGTTCTTGGGTTTACCTCCACCTTGTCCCAAATATAAAAGTGCCAGGTTGATTGGCCACTCTAAGTTGACCTGCTGTGTGGATGTGTAATTGATTGGCAGCCTGTTCAGGATGGATTTCTAGCTTGTGGCTAGGATAAAATTGTGATTCCTACAGTGAAGTAAATGGGATCAGGTAAGAAATGTATGGATACATCAAATGCAATTCTTAGCAATGTAATAAGAACAGTCTCTGCAAGGTGAGAGAGAAAAAAGAAGATTCCATCGTTATAAAACATGCGAATGAGTAATTGTTCTTGGCACATTTTGTGATATAGGAAGTGTCATTGACTGTAAAATCAATCCAAATGGTAATCATCGCTCTCAAGGTGCTATAGTGGGGCACTCAGATGAACAGGGTACGTCCCTTTTTTTTTGCACTGCTTTTCAGAGCAGCACAATCACACAGCACTGTTCCAGTCAGTCAGAAGCACTCCTAGTCGCATGGCAGCCATGAGTCATTCTGGTAAAGAGGCTTGTGGGCTTTGTGTTTTGACATAACAGCCTTGCCGATTACTCTACTGTGAGGTACCCGATTTTGGTGCCTTTGAGGCTGACCTTGGAGTCACCTCCCCCGCTGCCGCACTCTCCTTTGTCGTACCACCATTTGTTTTTCAATTTGTCCAAGAGGCCTTGCTCATTCAGTTTTAATACTGCCAGGTTAACAGCATTTCTTGAAACGATAAAACATAACTTGTAAGAAAATGCACAAGTCCGTAAAGAAAATCTAACGTAGAATCATCATCATCATCATCAGCATCAAAGGAGCACGAAAGGACAAATTGGTTAAGAATTTCACGGATATGAAGAAATAACAAACGCTTGTACAGCAAAGAAAGTGTTAAATATTGGAAAGGTGGCATGGAGGGTCACATTGGTCAGAAACTGAAGGGTGCGGGATGGGAAGCTTGTCTTTAAGAGGAAAGTAACAGTAACATACAGCATGCAATTAACATCGGTCACATGTGACAGCTCAGCTTCTACAAGTTAAATTGAAAAACTATCCAAGTGTAAAATGAAAGTGACAACAAACAGCCTGAGAGAACGGCAGAGAGGACAAAGTGAGAGAGAGAGAGAGAGAGAGAAAGAAAGAAAGAAAGAAAGAAAGTGGAAAGGAGAGTGGGCCAAAAGAAAGTTTATCAAAAGGGCAAAATGTGTGGCTGAGTGAGAGAAAAAGAAAGAAAATGGTAAAAAAAAAAAAAGGAGGAGAATAAGGTTATATGGAGCTGAAAGGAATTGCATGAGCAGGATAAAGGATAAAAGAGTAGTACAGGGGGACAAGGAGACTGCATGGAATGTAAAATGCTCACACACCAGTTAGAAAGGGTGGGTATGTCACTGAAATGAAAACAGAATGAGAAATACGAAAAGACAAATACAAACCGGGAAGAGCAAACTCTATGGACTTTAAAGGGATTACATATTAAACGGAAAGGGTAGTGAATGCATGTCTGTAAAAAAAAATTGATAAGGAAGGCTAAAATGGAGACGGGAAAGCCATATGAGAAGAACAGAGGGAACTAAAATAATTGAGTGTAGAAGGTTGATGTGAATTTAAGAGAGTCAAAAATGGTAAAGAGAGGGGTAAAGGGAAAGAGGAAGACTGCACAGAAATTCAAAGAAGTAGGAGTACAAAAGAAGAGAAGATGGTGAGAGTGAGAAATGGTAACAGTACAACAGGGAGTTGCCAAAGGAGCGAGGAAAGCAGTATGAATTGTACACGATCCAGGAATGGCGAGTGTGTGAGAGTGAGGAAACAGTAAAATGGGAGTCCAAAAGGGAGTGTGAAATGGTTATGCGTAAGTTAGAAAGGTTAGGTATATTGCAAAAAGAAAGGGAGAGTGTGGGAAATAGTAAAAGATAAGTATGTGTAAAGCGATAGAGAAAGACGACATAGAAAAAAACGAAAGGGAAAAAGACAGAGAATGATTGCAAATACATTGTACTGTACATAAGTTAGGGTGAGAGAGAAAAGAACCCAGAAAAATAAGAAACAGTAAACGTCAAATATAGATGAGAAAGGGTGGAGGGAGGTAGGAAGGGCGGCAATAAATAGTCTGAATGCATTACAGGAAAAAAGAAATGACAGAGGGATAAAATGAAAGCAAGACATTTAAAAGAGTAGTTTAGAAAGGATGGTACAGACTAGAGACTAAGGCTTGAGGAAAGAGTGAAGATATAATGAGCGAAAGAAAAGAGAGAAAGAAAGAAAGCTAATGCAACAAGCACATTTCAATGTCATTACCATGTTTCCTTTAAGTCTAACCAAAGCAGTCAGGCATGAATTGGCACATAAAACCGTTACCTCAAGACGTCCACACAAAACAGAAATGACAACACAAGACATCAGGGTGGGTGGAATACTATAACAACATGGATAATATTGTTATATTATCCCACCCACCTTAATGCCGAGCCTTTTGGGGTCGCCACACCGTAACCCTTAGAGTCAAGGTTTCCGCCCACTTTCATCGTGTCACAGGGTTTCCGCTGCTCTATGTACTCATTCATGGTGGACTCCAGCAGGAAGGCGAATTTGCCCTTCGACTTTCGTACCCGGGCAACACCTTCAGCTGTCGTCTTTGCAAAGACAGACGGTTCAGCTGATTTCATATATGACCACATCTTTTCATATACCGCTATCTTTGATCGCTGCAGAAGAGGGGAGAGGGGGAAAAAGAGAGAGAGAGAGAGAGAAAAGAAAATTAGGGAAACCTCAAAAATGCAGAGTACAATCTGAAAAGATTCTTCATAATGTTCTGGTGAAATGTCCTCCAGAATACTGTGTCCTAGTGTGGTGATCACAATGCAAGAAAAGATACACAGCAGTAGATCTCGAAGTTTAAAACTGAGCTATAGGACATGTCCCACTGTCATAAGCTGAAGGTTCTGATCAGAGATTGTTAAGTGGGAAAGTAATCTAAGTTTTTAGAATCTCAAAATCAATATTAAAAAAAAAAGACTAAAACACACTCAATGGTAATGGAGGAAATTAAGTTAGGAACCTGAGTGCACATCTTCCATCTGTTGGGGTTTTTGATATACCTTTTATGTTGAAGGCAATGGTTAAATATCAATAATTAAATTAATATCTTGGCTAAGAAATCCTCAAGGAATGTAGCTCCTTTATAACCAAGGCAGCATAAAATGTGCTAAGATGCATGTGTAAGTTGACGTACCAGTCTGCTAGAGTGCTGTGTTATAGTTATTATGAAACTTGCGTATTTCTCTGATATCGTATGTGTTGTAGATTGCAAAGCTATTATACTTTAGTGTTTAATTATTTCAGGCATACTCTAGTTATACTAATGTCCATCTATCCATTATCCATCCCACTATATCCTAACTACAGGGTCATGGGGATCTGCTGGTGCCAATCCTAGCCAACACAGGGTACAAGGCAGGAAACAAACTCCGGGCAGGGCGCCAGCCCACTGCAGAGTTATACTAATATTTTACAGAAAATGATTTCCCCCAGCATCTTAAGAAAACATAAGGCGATGTGTTTATAAACTAAAATACAATTGGTAAAGAGGATAGAAGTGAGAAAAGCAAACACCACGTGGCACTGAAGCCAGCAGCCAGTCATGAAGGAGCTGGAGCAGAGCATACAGACAGCACTTACCTGCAAGGACTTTGGAGGAGAGCCTCTGCTGCTAAAGTCCACTAGCGTGGCCACTGGCAAATCTCCCTAAGGATCACAGAGTTGTGGCAATGGACAATATCATGGGCATCAGTGGTTGATTACTTACATCGCAAATGGATGCAAATTTGCTGATGATTTGAACCATATAATTTAAGGTGTTGTGAATGCCATGTCGACAATAAGTACTTGTATCCTAATCGTATATGGATAGGTTATAAATGCATTGCACTTGCACCTGAAGCTTTAAATGCATCTGTAGCAAACAGATATAAATCCAATCACATTTAAAAATGCAAATTAGAAATCTGACAACATCTGTTGTGGGGTTCGGCATGGTGGGTACGCCAGAGCTTTGTATGCTTCATGCGTATTTACCAATCATAAAAGCCCCCAGAAGCTTGCAGCGGCATATTATTCAGAGAAGGCAAGAGAGGCGGAGGATATTCTGTAATACTGCAGTTGTTACTGCTTTTGTCAAAGCCGCAAGTGTGCTGCAGTCATTCAGGAAGTGTGAATGGAGTCGAGACTAGTGGGATAAAATCCTGCTTGGATTGTTCAATGACCACGGCTGGCTGTCCAGTCACCATTTATGTTGCCTTACATTTTTCCATATTTGTGAAAGTCTGCAGCTCCTGTTGAGAAGAAAGGATGGGATTTTGAAAATGTATTTTTGTCGAAGAGTGTGCTGTGGTTGCATTACAGTATCTTGCTACTGTTGCTGGCTTTCCCACCTTATCCAATCTTTAAGAATACACAAACCATCCATAAGACGGTGTTGTGTTCAGGACTCTGCGATCAGCTCTGCAGAGGTTGTACATCAGTTTCCATCAGGGAAGCGACTCTGTAAAACTGTTGGTGAGTTTAAAATGAGACGGGGGAGTTCTTCAGTGCAGAGTACTTCAGTGGGTCCACAAATGAATTTGACATGGATTATTAAACCTGAAAGGGATATCACTAATTTGAGTTCCAGGCTATAACTGATCATCACCTGCACTGGGGAGATGAGACCAGCTGGTGAGACATGCCTTTGCTAAACTTGCATAGTCTGCTGGATGGTGCATGCGCAAATGACTCTTCAACAATAACAATCTTATGATTAGTCAATGCATAACTTTGCCTAAATCATCAAGCCAAAGAATTGCCAAATTGGCAAGGCTGATTTCTTCTTAGTCACAAATTCATGCATCTGTGCTTTTTTGTATGTGTAAATGTAAAGTACTACTTTTGTACCGTGTTACAGTGCATGGCTATTAACAATGAGGACTCCCTGTGGCCAAAATTAAATGTTACAGGAATTAGAGCCAAGCTATTTCACACCACTCAACTCTAGATGGTGTTACCTTTGTGCCCAAGTGAAGCGTGAGGTGTAAATTGCAGCATTGAATGTCTATACAGTGAATGAGGTAGATGAGAGAACATGGAGCCTCATCGAAGGATCCACCAGTAGCCACACATGTCAGTGGTCTCATAGGGTGACCAACAATGGAGATGGCAGACAGCATGAGCCCCGCAACACCTCTTCAAGCCATCCACACTCCTCACCGCAGGTTATAACAATACATATCCATATTCCTCCTGTGTTAAATAATGAAGTTTGTCAAACTGAGCTGAAATCCCAGAAGGCATCTGCTTATTTAACTGGACTAATTCTGTATAGCAATACAGTATTTGATTCACCTTTATACAAGTACAAGAGTCAACAGTGACTTTGTATCACAATGGAAGTAACTACCCAAGACATGATCTGGAGGAAAAAAGAACATCTTGGAAATGCCCGTTCTGTAGGTCAAGTGTGGGCCTTTGATGCCTGAGATGAGAGTAACGGGTAGCTGGCTTAAACCTTTTAAGCTTGGACAAATGCTAAACCCCCAGAAATAATTCAACTGAGGCACTAAGATTTGTTCAAAATGATTTGAGTGGACACGTCACAAGATGGAGCTAGCGCTCACACGGGTTTTCTCTGCTTTCCTCCTACATTCCTCAGACATGGAGATAAGGACGACTAGTGACTTTAAAATGGCCTGGCATGCACTGGTATGTGTGCCCCCTGACAGACTAACACTCTGTCCAGAGTTGGTTTCTGCCTTGTGTCCAAGGCTGCAAGATTGGGATTAGGTTCCTAGCAGCACTGGCAGAATATGTGAACTCCATGGAAGCATACAGAATTTGAAGACAGGAGAGCTTGGACAGCAAGCACCATTCTTTGTATTGTGATATTTATAATGAGGTCATGTTTGAGAAGTGTGAGGCATGGTAACATAAAGAACAATAATAAAAATTACAGTAAATATTTGGAGCTAATAAACCACTAAGAGGTCAGCTCAGATGAAGACGATGAATGCAGCTAACCCATCAGACCTGAAAGCATTCCTCTAAACGGTGTAATCAATAATTATACAGATGAACTCGCATCACCAATCTCATGAGAAGATAATGAATGAAATGAGCAAATACATGTTATGATCCCACTTAATTAAAGATTTCCCACCAGGAAGCACAAAAAAAAAAAAAAGTCAGTCAATCAGTCAATGAATGTATGAGTGAAATCCACTGAGCTAATGTCATGTTGTCAGTCTTATGAGCAGAATAAAGGAACTGCATAAATGCTGAACTTGCTACACGAAGATTATTAATCTGACAAAAAAAATTCAATAATAATGAGATGGGATTCCGCTTCAAACAGCTATGCATAATTTGCATGAAATTATATTTTGTGGGGAATGTAAAGTGTTTTGATTTAGGGTTTAAATATACGTCTAAAGTCTGATGCTTTTCACTTTATTCAAGGTTTTGATTTCAAAAGAGAATTGAACAGGACAGATGCTCTCTGTCTAAGAACAAGAAACACGCACGAGAGAGAGGACGCCACTTTGTCTGTATGGGTTCACCTTACTGAGAAGGGAGACCTTGGAGCTGCTTAGTGAAGAGTGAGGAATCGGGTATTACAAGGCAGTAGTCATGCTCCACTGTATAATCTAATTTAGTAGTAGGCAATTCTTTCTGCTTGAAGAAAATAACTAGTAGAACAAGCTTAAAGAGTCTGTTTTTACAGTATTGTAACTAGAAAGTACAATCAAACATTCTAAAGTCAACACCTTTCCTATTTAGCCGTGTGTTAGATTTGTAGATGTCCTCTATTGTGGATAACGTCATTAGTGCTGCTGCCTCACTTTTTGAGGGGTGCGCGTTAAATTCCCTGTCTAGTCGCTGTCATCTCTCCATGTCCATAAGGGTGTCTTTTCAAAATATTTTGGTCTCCTCCAATATCCCAAAGACATGCCCTGCAGAGGATCACCGGCCCAAGTGGAGCTGTTTCATTGCTGGGAAAATCTTTGCTTTCAAGCAAAATTCTTACATAGCTGTGCATTTCAACAGTTTCTGCAGATTACAAGGCATCACTAACTGCCATCCTGTGATGCGATCATCCTTAACAGTTCTGAAGTTCGGTTTGGCAACTCTTCATACACACTCATCCATCCTTGGGTTTCCAATAATCCTGATCCTAGCACTGGGTCTATTTAAATTTCAAATAACGACTCTCCTCTATTCTCTTTCATTTGAATCTCATGACTGTCAATATACATTAATCCCTTCTCGATTGCGGGGGTTGCATTCCAGAACCCCCCGCGATAGATGAAAATCCGCGAAGTAGAAACCATATGTTTGTATGGTTATTTTTATATATTTTAAGCCCTTATAAACTCTCCCACACTGTTAACATTATTAGAGCCCTCTAGACATGAAATAACACCATTTAGTCAAAAGTTTAAACTGTGCTCCATGACAAGACAGAGATGACAGTTCTTTTTCACAATTAAAAGAATGCAAACATATCTTCCTCTTCAAAGAATGCGTGTCAGGAGCAGAGAATGTCAGAGAGAGAGAGAGAGAGAGCAGTGCGAGTGAAAAGCAAACAATCAAAAAATCAATAAGTGCTTTTGGGCTTTTAAGTATGCCGAAGCACCGCGATAAAGCGCCATTTTTTAGATGCGTCCGTAGCGTCCGTATCTTCTAAGCAAACAGCTTCTGTGCAAACAGCCCCTCTGCTCACATCTCCTCCGTCAGGCGCAGAGAATGTCAGAGAGTGAGAGAGACAGAGAAAAGCAAACAATCAAGAACCGCGCGGGAAGCATATCTTATATCATTGAGGAGTTTTAGTTAATATGTAATACATGCTCTGATTGGGTAGCTTCTAAGCCATCCGCCAATAGCGTCCCTTGTATGAAATCAACTGGGCAAACAAACTGAGGAAGCATGTACCATAAATTAAAAGACCCACTGTCTGCAGAAATCCGCGAACCTGCGAAAAGTCTGTGATATATATTTAGATATGCTTACATTTAAAATCCGCGATAGAGTGAAGCCGCAAAAGTCGAAGTGCGATATAGCGAGGGATTACTGTAATCTTATTCTATTCATCCGTAGCAACCTTACTCATCCTGATTTTGCAGTATTGGGTCTCAGTTAATCGCCTCCTTGTTGCTGTTCACTTTTTATTTCCTTTGATAAAATTTGGTTATAATTATACATGTAATTGGAAGAGCTTGTATTTATTTATTTTGAAATACAATAAAACCTTAGATTGTGAGTAACTTAGTCTGCGAGTGTTTTGCAAGATGAGCTAAAATTTTTAATAAATTTTAACTTGATAAACAAGTGAGGTCTTGCAATACAAGTAAGTGCATATACGCTTTGTCTGCTGAGCGTCATGTGATCACAACTGAGCTGATGGTTCTCTCTCTGTGGAATTATGGGTAATCGTCTCCCATGCTTGGTCTCAGTCGTCGTGTCTTGACTCATATAGTCAATGTCCATATAAGCATATACTGTGACCACGTGTGTGTGCTGTAATGTGTGAGTCGTTGTCTTGCACCCCAAAACATGAAGCTGAGTCTCAGTACTTTAGCAAAACCAGCTTTTATTCAGCTTGAAACAGGAACAGCACGGTTATTTATTCTATTCTCTACACTCTCCTATACACAGACACAGCAGTCAGGCAGGGTCATGGCCAGGTTAATGGCCAAGTAAAACTGTGCCATTACATTTATAATGTTCCTTGAATCACCCATTGACAGTAGGTGCTTATAGCATGACTGCAATGTTTTCGGATTTGCTTTTGCGGCGTACTGCTACTGCGCTGGGAGCCTGCGGTTGCTTCGGGACGCTCATCCACGTGTCGTCCCATTAGTGGGGGGAGTAGTAACCTTACAGTGCGTAAAGTATTTTTTTTTCATTTAGTGTCCAAGTATAGTGACTCTTCAGGCAAAAGCAACTGTCATTGGACAGGTTCCTTGGTTGCAAAAAAAAGAAAAAGATTCCAGTGATCCAACAGATAGCGGGGATTCCATTAGTTACAGTGAAAGTTGTTCTACACAGTAATACTCCTCTCCTCTCTTTCGTCTCCCTCACACCAGCCACAATTCTTTTCAATGGAAAGGTGCAGGTTAATTTGTTTGATGTATTTTTACTTTATATTTTGTATTAATCATTTTTATATGAATATTTTTGGGTTTTAGAACGAATCATCTGAGTTTTCATTATTTCTTATGGATAAATTCGCTTTGATACACGAGTGCTTTGGATTACAAGCACGTTTCCAGAACGAATTATACTCGCAAACCAAGGCACCACTGTAGATCTTTATTATGTAAAACATATTTTATGGTATATTCTATGAATAGTTGAATTTAAAATATTCTATGAATAGTAGAATTTAAAATAAAGATTGATTGATTGAATGCTACAAAAACTAAAAGAGAGCAATGTGTTGTAGTCCCGATGTTCTTTAAATCCTATAGCATATCAGTGTGAAATATGAGGGTACAATCCATCATCTGTTTGTATTACTGAGTGGAACACAGAGGAGGTCCACATAACAGAATGGTGCAGACGGGGCCAGTGCTGCTGCTTTGGGATGTCCCCAGTCTAGGGTGGCCTACTGAAACGCTCACCCCTGATGTTTGTATATCTTGAGTTTATCGTGCCTAATGTTTAGTCTTCTGCATTGCACTACAGCCCTTACAAATGGTGGCTTGTTCTTTTAAAAAGAGTTTGTCCAGTATTTTTATATGGATTCTCTATTGCTTTGGTAGATATTCAAAATATTGCAATTCAAATACTTGACAAGAGTGATCATAGCTAGTACAATGCATTATTATATCATCCTAAAACTGATGCTTTATTTAAAATAAGCACTTAAGTAATAAGGTGTATGTCATTTTTATTTTTAGCTACATAATTCATTTTAGCTTCTCTCATTATCCACACTGCCTTGTGCTTAGTGCTACCAGGCTGTGCTCCAAACTGTAACCATGAATTGCTTTAATGAAAAAATGAAAATTAATCCAAATTGATATTAAAACGGAATGAAATATTAGATCATGAATTAATTAATGAAAATTAGAACTTGCATTTAAAGAAAATAACTAAGTATGAAACCCTGAGTGGAGGATCCTGCCTAGATAGATAAGGATATCCATCTAGATAGTAATCAATCAATCATGCAAGTAGGTCATCAATCAATGCACGACAGACGTTTACCATTAAATTTATGATTCTAATGCATGTGAAGATACCAAATGGACTGCTTGGAAAATCTGGATGAGTTAAATGCGACTTGTCTGAGTGGCAATCACGTTACTGATTGATCAGTCAATCAAATTATCAGCCAATGGAAGGAAAACATCCATTAATCTGAATTAACTTTGCCAGCTCAAACACAAAAAATTCATGGACTGCACATAAGAGCTTCTGACAGCGATTGTCAATTAGCTTATCATTCAGCATCTAATTAAACTGCATTAGAGTTTGCAACACAAAAGTAAAAACTGAATGAACCGTACACATTTCAGTAAGTTTCACTTTGTTTGCAGCTAAGAGGGTCGATCCACGAAACTAATGTGACATCCATCTTTCCACCTGCTGTCTGAACTCACGTAATCCAGTTTTAGGATGACACAACCCTGGGAGCAGTGCTAGTATTAAGTGAAGAGTTTAAATTAACATGCTGGCAGAGACAGAGAAAGCCCACTTATTAGATGATTGGACATCAAAGACATTTAACGGTCAATCAATCTATAAAGGGCAACTTATAATAGAGCCACAAACGTCAAGATATTAAGTTAATGGCAGAGGTCAAAGATCACTAGAGTCACTATACCAAAGCAGATTTTTTTTTAACCTTACTAAACAAGATCTGAAATATATGTAATATTGATTTTTTATTTTTTGTAATGGCTTCACTAAGCACATTCATAGGGTGGTTTTCTTTGACTTCTCCAGTCCATTTGAAGTAGTGACATGTGTGCGCAAACACACAAATCAATGAAACAATGCTGGTATCAGAAACATACCCTGACATAAATGGGCACGATGCCTACAAAAGAAATCATGCCTTCTGGTTGTAGGCTAGGTGCTCAAGGCAAAATACAACTTAAGAATTTATTTGGAATGCCTGATAAAATGGAAAACATTTCCTCAGGCAGGATGCAAACAGATGGAATGGTCCTCTATGATTTCTAAAGTCTGAATCAAAAGAGTCATCTGTTATTCATTATTACAACTTTGTCTGGCTCAAACAGACTCCATCTTTAACATTAAATGCCATTGACTTACCTTCACAGGGCCATTCCCTAATTAGCCTGACATTTCACTTTCAATCAAGTATGGCTTCACAGCACATTTATCAACTGTACAGGGAATATTCAGGAAACTAGGACTTTGCTAGGCAAGCAGGACAACAGCGTTACCAAAAACTCAGAGGTGATAGAAAGATTCTCACTACATGCCTCTTGCGGACCCAGTCGCATCTGTTTTCATGCCCTTGAAATATTCTGTTGCAGACAGAAAACTAAACTGCATTTGCGTAGCGTACTTTATGTCCATTTTTTTCTGCACCTAATCTTTCCTAAGCACATTGCTGGGAATTCCAGACCTGATTCCAAACTGATTAATGTGTTTGTGCTCAGAAAAGCTGTCAACATCTATTCAAAGGATGGCTTACTGTTCAGATTATTTCTTCCATTTTCTCTAACTCTTCATTTAAATTTACAGATAGTTATTTCATTATCTAAACTGGTATCATCATCTGTTGCCATGATATCTTGTAGGCTCTGAGGCTAAGGATCTGTGCTGGTATCCCGAAGGTTGCCGGTTTGAATCACTGCCAAAAGAGATCCTACTCTGCTGGGCCCTTGAGCAAGGCCCTTAACCTATAATTGCTCCAGGGGTGCTGTACAATGGCTGACCCTGCACTCTGACCCCAAGGGGTATGCGCAAACTAACAAATTCCTAATATGAGAAATTGTATAAACTGAAATAAAGAACAAAAAAAACATGATACTGGGATATAAAGCAATACACAAAAAGAGTATTAAAAAAGGTGAGGAGAGCCTGCTAAGTGTGGACATAATGGTTGAAATGTTCCTGATTCAGTTATAGCTTTTGATAAATTAATAATTTCATTATTTATAAATAATATGGGACAAATGAAGAATATCTATCTATCTATCTATCTATCTATCTATCTATCTATCTATCTATCTATCTATCTATCTATCTATCTAAAATATTACCACGTGAGTTTTATTCGTAGTGTCTATCTATCTATTATATAGTACCTTTCCATACACAAGGACTGTTTGGACACAAAATGATAGCCTACTCTACGGGAATACCTCTGCATTAAGATTTGAAAATGGCATGTTAGTTAACATGAATATATTAGTTTAGCAACAAGGAAAAATATTACCACGTGGGTTTTATCCATAGGGTATGTCCAAGGTGTACAGAAGTAAACCCAGAATCACAAGCAAGCAAGATGTCTATCTATTTATCTATCTATCATGCCTTTCACCATCTATCTATCTATCTATCTATCTATCTATCTATCTATCTATCTATCTATCATGCCTTTCACCATCTGTCTATCTATCTATCTATCTATCTATCTATCTATCTATCTATCTATCTATCTATCATGCCTTTCACCATCTGTCTATCTATCTATCTATCTATCTATCTATCTATCTATCTATCTATCTATCTATCTATCTATCTATCTATCTGTCTGTCTGTCTGTCTGTCTGTCTGTCTGTCTGTCTGTCTGTCTGTCTATCTATCTATCTATCTACTGTATCTACATGTCTGTCTGTCTACTGGACAGGCTTATCCAATTTGTCAAGGGCTTGCTGGTGGATGACGGAGGTCCTGCTACAGTGAGGTCACAGTAAGGCCTTCTCAGTTTGAGTATGCATGTCCAGTTATTAAGGTACTGGACATTAACATGCCAAGGGTGCTCATTTGGATCCCACCTGTGACTCGCTGCATGTCCATGTGCAAGGAGCAGATGCTCCATTTGTCTAGTTAACTGCCATAGGATATTTGTATTGAGATGCCTTAGTTTATGGGTTACACATCTCAAGCAATGCACTTCAGAAAACACCAAAGCACTACGCGCTATATTTATTGAACTGCCGATTTATCTCTTCCAGCAGGTATCTGGAAGAAGCTGTGTTCTTCGGCTGGCTTACCCTAAAGGTTAATGAGATTAAGCGGCTTGCCGTGCAAGCAGGCAGATAGGGAGGGAGAGAGAAGATTTCTCGTGAGGTTCATCCCAGAAAGGTTAAAAAAGAGAAATAAATGAAGGTGAGTGGAAATTGATTGTTGCAGTCAGACGTGGAAGGCTGAGTGATGACATTAATTATGGCCCAAGTTTTAAACCTTCGTACAAGTTCATTTATTCCTGAAGTTCTTTGTGACAGTCACCCAGGCAGAACAGTGACAGGACACTCTGTCTAGTATCTGAGCAAGTCAAGAGAAATGCAAGGTGGGATCATATGTGACCGTTTGAGTACATTCATTTGTTCTTCAGGACAGGTTTGCCCTTTGGGATATGAGGAGCATAATTCCATTTGGGTGATTAACCGTTTGGTATCCCGGGGTAGAGCAGTAGCTGCTGATTCTGCCTCAGAGCTCCATGGCCAGGGGTGCAATCTGCAGTCCAGGATTCTCTGTGCTTCTGTGAATTTTTTTCTTACACCATGAAGACGTGCTGATAGATTACTTGTGACCTTGTGTGTGTTCACAGTGTGCCACCTTCCTGTCCTGGTTTCTTTCCTGCCTTATCTCTGATGTTGCTGAGATAAGCACTGATTGAGGTGCTATATAGATGATAGTTATTATTATTATTTCAATTGACTGTGCAATAAAGCAATTGAGTGTAACAGCCAAATCCTTATAGTTAATGGTAATAGTAAATTTACTTTAGTTTGCTTAGCTTTGAACTTTAATATAATTTAGCTTAACATAGATTTGGTATAACCCCCTATAAGTTAAAGATAAAGGAATGTTTGTAATGTTAGGTGTGTGACAGTAGAACAGCCCTTAGATTGACCTTACATAGCAGAAAAAGCCATGACCTGTTAGACAGATTAGCATTAAGGGCATGTACTGTAGCTTTCTGTCCGTTAATATATGTTAAGCTCGTTATGCACGTAGACACGGTAAATGAGATAACGTATAGAAAGCATAAGAAATGTAATCGAGATAATTAATCCTCAAGCATAAAACCATACATTTCTCCTTTTCTCCTCTTTTTGTGTGCGTTATCGTTTTATTCCCTTATTCTTTTGTTTGAACTGTTTGCTTTGAATTTCCCTAAAATCTTTAAAACAAAGAGCCCCTTGGACTGTGGAGTTTTTTTTTTTACATATGGCAAGTCACACTAGTGCTGGAATGCCTGTCTGCTAGCTGCGTTTGGATTGTTTCAGACTATCTGGAAACCCTTGACGAACACAGCTACAATTAGTTAACAAAAGTCATTGATTTATTCATTGTAATCAGTAACCCACAAAGTGTATCTGACATTTATGATGAGAACCAAAATCTACAAAAGCGTCCACCCATTATTTACTTAAGCATACATTTTAATTGGTGAGTGAAGGTATAATGGCTATCCTCACGAGTTGTGGTTGAGTTACGGTCACCCTGAAAGGTGTGCCATTTTGTGTCCCTGGCATCAACCTCAACTGGAATAAACATGAATTCAAGTTCATTTAATATAATTAATGCAATCTTTCTGCCTGTGCTACGTCAGTTTGCAGAAGTGTGGTGTGAAGTGTTGCCCAAGCTCAGAGCTCTCACCAGTGGCATATGGAATAGGGGTAGAGATATAAGGAAAATCCACAATGGCAGGGTGATGCAAACTTGTGTGTGGGTGAAAGGAGAAGGGCACTGGCAGTGGGCAATAAATGCTGCTTTCCTAGGGAACCTGTAAATCATTTAACAGGAGGGCACCAGGCTCTCTTCTCATCATGAAGGGTTGGGTTAGGTGTGGGGTCAACTTGTGGGCAAAGAAACCATCAATGTAAAAGAGAGGCACAGAAGAAGAGACGCGTCAGCATTACAGTGTACCACTTGAGATGGGGGCACGTGAGTGATCCAGCTCACCAGGCTAACAGGGGTATAGGTTTGCTCAGGAAGACTTGGAGAAGCAGCAGGGTGCTCATATTTTGTTATTTTGTTGTTCTTTACATTTTTAACCTTTTCTACAGTAAATAAGTGTCTTTTTTTAATACTAGGGGGCTTTGCCCCCTACTCACTTCACTCACCAACCCCCCTGCCTGCACTATGCGCCAGCAGATTCACATCTCTGCTGTTCGCAAACAACAAAACTTTTCATTCTCGCGGATACACCTCTTCATTGGGAAGAAACACTACTTTTCCTTAATACAAATGCGAATTAGATGATCTACAAGTCTCTGACTTAAACATAAAGCCAAACAATATATACATAATTCTGTCATATCACCTATGTCCATATATTCAATCTCTTTCGCTTTTACCTAATTGTCAATATTGTATTGAATTTTGATTCCGTGTTTGGAATTACATCATGACAACGCAACGTATAACCGCCTATAAGTGAATATCATTTCTTTCTCTCTTAACATACTGTGTCTGACAATAGCATTCACACAAATGAGAAATGATTGAGCCGTGTGCGTGGCTGCAAATGTTTTAGATGTGAGCAGGACTTTTCCAAATCTCTTTGCATAAAGTCTTGTCTCACGAGGTTTGAAATTTCCTTTCGCGGGATTTCACTTTCACCAAACAACCAATCTTTTAATTCTCATGGATAAGCCTCTTCATTGGGAAGAAACACTACTTTTCCCAGATGGCAACACTAATTAGACGATCTACAAGTCTCCAAGTTAAAGTTTAAATCTGAACAATATATTCGACCTCTTTTCGCTGTTCTGTTATTTCACTGAGTAATAATTTCCGTTTGTTTGCGATAATGCGATCTTTACGATCATTTTTTTGAGACTTTCAAATTTTCCTACTTCCATTATCTCTAACCTGCTCTGCAAGTATACCGTGCCAACGTTTTTGAATTCTTTATGATGTTCTACTTTGTCATCTACTTTTTTTTTTATTTCCGGCCCCGGGCGTGGTTAAATCTCTTGGCACAAAGTCTCGATTCGCAGGACGTGAAAGTGTCTTTCTTCAAAAGATCACATCTTGTTGCAGGATAAAAAGTCTCATCTCCCAAGATTTTTTTATTATAATATAGAGATTTGTGGCTCCACAGCAATTATTCCAGGTATGGGTGAAATGAAGTAAGAGTGCCCTGTCCTGTTACAATGGAAATAACTGCACTGTACATATTGATAAGAGTGTCAAGTCAGTATACGCACATGTTCATGTTGCACAGAGGATCACATTGTTGAGAAGCTGAGTCACTTTTTCTTGCAAACTTAATTTATTAGACAAATGTTTAAACTCCTGTCTTTAAACTGTTATTACTAAGGAGTGAAGTCTTTTTTTTCTGTTTTGAGTTTTGTAAGTCAGCTGGTCCTATTTCTCAGGATGTGCTTCTTCTCAGATGGCAAATAAAAATTAATTTGTCCTGTCGGTCAAATAAATGCTCATCTAGACTACCTTCTATAAAGCAAATCCTATAAAATACGTACTGAGCCACAACTTTACACTATGGTGTGAAATCAAAGTGCAGAAGTGCACCAGCCGTCAGCAAGTGAATATCAAAGATGTCATTTCACTGTAAAATGCTGACATTTCATAGGAAGGTGACTCACTTTCACAGTTTCGACTCACTGAAGCCAACAGTTATTAAGCATGTTTAGATAAGGCTCTTTAGCCAGATTTAATTAAGCACTGTTTGGGTTTCAACCATCATTCTGCAAAAATTAAAGCTAATGAGGGAATGAGGGGTTTGGACTCTTGGGATTGAAGTACAGGTAGTAGAGCAGTTGTCATTGCTGCTTCGCATCTTCAGAGACCAATCGAGGTGAGTCCCTGTGTCCTTGTCAGTTTTCTCTGGATACTCCAGATTCAACCACCCATGAAACACCATTAGGTTTATTGCCCTGTTGAGTAAAAGTAAAGACTGCAGTGGTCTGCTCTCCAGTCCAGAGGTGGCTCCTTTCCTTACACCAGGCCCTTGGACTTGTGACGCTGCACTGGATTAACCCTTTCGGCCCTGACATCCCATTACTAGTACATACTGTATATATGCAGCCATTTTTGTAAAGCACAGGTACGTTTGCAGCCATGGGAACCCTGGCGTGCTGCTATTAGAGCAGAATGGACAGACTGGCATACAGTCTGCAAAACACGAAAGTGAAACAAGTAGTGTTTGACGTGTTTGGCAGTCATTGTATAATAATAGTTATCATTTTTTTGTTTTTTCATTTTTCAGCTTCCTAGACACCCCAATGGTGGAAAATATCTCACAAAATAATTTTTCCCATAAAAACAGAAAATCCAGGGCCTAAAGGGTTAAGTGCTTGAGCTTTCCTTGCATTTTTGTTTTTTATTGCAAAGCTTAGCACCACATTTACATTTATTTTAATTAGTATTTTTTTTTCTCCATCCATCTTGATCCTTGTGCTGGCTAACACTTATCTTCCTTTCTTTCAGGATACCCTCTCTGATACCTTCAAAGGTGGAGCCTTTCAATGACCAGACATATTGTGCAGCAGAAGCAAAACCAGCTTGCAATGCAGGCAAAAAAAAAATAAAAAATTGCAGGCCTCAGCGTTCATTTGAAGTGACCCCTCACAAGGGGAAAGAGCTCATTAAGCACAAAGTCCGTTTGAATAAATCTGTCGTCTCCTGTGTTGCTTTTCAGCGCCTTGATTCCTTCACTCGGCACAAATTTGAAACGTCCTACCGATTGCCCACCACATTATTTCAGGTTTGTGCAGGACACGCTACTCACGGCTCTTTGGCAACACTGCAGACTCTTGCTCTGCTTTCCTTTGGCACATTTTCCTATGTCTGTAACCTTGTTGCTTAAAATTCCAGTCTATTGTTTGACTGTCCTTTCCACACACCACGACAAGCAATTCAAATCAAATTATACTATAATCGCTCGATTGTAGATGCTCCCCAACCTCAAATTTATTCATCTTGCTTGCTTCATTTCCAATAATTACAACCAAAATAGAATCCGCCTGTGTTGTTTCTTTTCTAAAGAGAGAGAGGGAACAATTCTGCCTCTAGAAACATGCGCCTAGCATTTCCCAATTCGGGGGAGCTGACGGCAGTTTCAGGCCTACCATAATTATCGTTGTTAATTAGGCATCCCTTCTTGCAAAGACATTAACCATGTCCTATCCTTAGCTGGGTTTGAATGCTCTAGCTGCTCCATCGTCCTCTAGTTTTAATTCTCTTGAGAGTTAGAGAGGAGGAGGTTAGGAGTATGCGCTGATAGCACGTTACCGCACCCGCCACACCAGAGACTGCCTGGACTGGGTGACACCTCAGCACCACACTGGGACAGCGTGAGGTTTGTTTACGGTGCAAAAGAACATCCACTGATAAGGCGATAAAAGTGTTTTTTAAAGTTATTCATTTTCTTAGATGACCTTAACAGGAATACTCACAAATGATTCAATTTAATGGCTCTCGATAGATAGATGGATAGATAGATAGATACTTTATTAATCCCCAAGGGGAAATTCACATACTCCAGCAGTAGCATACTGATAAAAAACAATATTAATTAAAGAGGAATAAAAAAAGAAAGCAGTGCAAGTTAAAAAATGAAAGGTGGAGAGTGTGAGGCAGGTATAACAGTCTATAATCTTGTGTAATGTTAACGTTTACCCCTCCGGGTGGAATTGAAGAGTCGCATAGTGTGGGGAGGAACGATCTCCACAGTCTGTCGCTGATCTGCTCCTCTGTCTGGAGATGACACTGTTCAGTGGATGCAGTGGATTCTCCATGATTGACAGAAGCCTGCTCAGCGCCCATCACTCCGCCACAGATGTTAAACTGTCCAGCTCTGTGCCTACAATAGATCCTGCCTTCCTCGCCAGTTTATCCAGGCGTAAGATACAGAGAGTGAAATACAGCCGGATTCTTTGCCCGGTTGGGATGCCCTTTTTAGAAGAGGACCAGGGGAGAGGACATGTCAACAGCAGTGCCTCCCCCGGAACACAAGAGGTTTTGCACTGGTTTGCACTGGAGCCACCGACGGGGTGGCGCCTGGACAGCTCCGGAGACAGGGTCTGCAGCACTTCCACCACACCTAGAAGTGCCGGCGGAGAGAGTGCAGGCGGTGCCGGCGGTTCCACCATCAAGAGGGACACGGAAGCCGCGGAGAAGGTGCCGAACAGGCAAGTGCTGGGGTGGCGATTGGAGGGGGGAACGCTGCCAGTGCGTGGCACAGGAAGGGTGCCTTGGCAGCGGTTCTGCCCCTGTGTTCTTTATTACAGGGACGGACCCCGGGCGAGCAGTAGGACCCCCTTCGTTGGGGACCTGCCCTCAGATGTCGGACCGTCTGCTGAAGGATCTCTCTGCTGGTGTGCGGGTGCCACCATGGCTGGAGGAGGCTGCAGGGGAGCGAGTGACTCCGACCAAAGGGGCGCGGAGGCCTCGGAGGGGGTGCCGAACGAGGGGGCCCTGGGGTGCCGGTAAGAGGGGGGAGTGCCACCTGTGCTAGGCGCAGGGGAGCACCAAGTGGTGGTGCTCAGGCCGCGTCTCCGCCCTTGTCCCTGCTTGGAGAGCGGGACCGGACCCCGGCTGTCCTGGAGTAGAACCCACTTCGGGGCTGTGGGGCACTGTCAGGGGTGCCAGGGGCAAAACCTGGCCGGGACGCCGTGAGGGACCGGAAGAGGGTCAAAGCCCACCCTGGATCACGTGGGGGCCGCCTTCCTGGTTGATCTGGGGGCCACGAGTACAGGGCATGGAAGCTCCACCCTGTAGGGTCCCATGGTCACTGCCAGGAGGCACCCCAATGCCTTGGGGACCTGTTACCCCAGCAATTCCACCACACCAGGAAGTGCTGTGGGGAAGATTTAGGACGGCACCCGGAGAGCTGCTGGGAGGACAGCCGGCACTTCCGCCTCGCAGGGGCGTGGCCAAGGGAGGAATGCCGGGAACACCTGGTGCTCATCCGGGGACTGTATAAAACGGGCCATCTCCATTCATTCAGCGCTGGAGTCGGGAGGAGGCAGGACGAAGCACAGAGGAGGTGTGGAGGCGGCCCGAAGAGAGGCATTGTGGCCAGGACTGAGAGTATTGGGGTGTATTGTGCACTGAACTTGGTCTTAGTGACCATTATTTGGGTCTGAGTGACCGTGTAAATAATTGTAAATAAACATGTGGTGGTTGAGAAACAACATGTCCGCCTGTCTGTGTCCGGGTTGGCTCCACACAGAATTCCTGATCGCAGTGGCCTCAGTGCACTTAATGGAGAGTCCAAAGTTGTACTAAGTGATCATAAAACAGTAGAAAGATGGATCTTAAGCACATTGAAATTTCATGGATCCAATGTTAAGGAGATGTTCAGTTTATAATTCTTACAGATGAGCATTGACCTGAAGTTTAGTAAAATAAAAATCCAAATTTCAAGGCCTGGTGGCTTGTAGACAATTGAAAGTTTAAAGGAGATGGTGTGGCAAATGACTGCAAGCTCATGGTAAGTAGCCCAACCATTGTTAGGGAACGTTACTTTTAAAAGTAACTTAATTACATTACTCATTAATTAGAGAACAAAATGTGTAAAATAGTTACTTGTTATAAAATGTAAAGCATTACAAACAGTGTGTTACTTTTGTGCTACTTTTCCCTCTTTTGAATGAAAAACTGCACATTTGACTGGTCCACCATGTGTTATTTAATCCTAAATCCCTATAGAAACTAACCAGAGTCAGCTTTGATCATGTTCTGGAGTTTTATAAATACATTTAGTCATTCAACACCCATGCCCTTTGTTCATCCCCAATGTGAGCCCCTGAAGATTTGCTGTATAAACACTGGCTGCTGTGCCATCCGATCACATTGTTTCAAAATATCTATAGCAACTAACTGCATTAAAACTAAACTGACACTTTATTTACAGATTTTTGTTACTGAACTGCACGCAGCACACTCTTTTTTTGCTTGGCCTGTGCGATAGTATACAAAAGGCCTACCGTCCGCCATGTTTGCTTCTTGCCTTACACCCAGTGCTGCTGCAGTAATCACTAGCTCTCTGTAGCTTCAGGATCAAGTATGGGCTGGACGCATGCCAAAAGAAATCTCTCAGTCCAAAAAGGTTTAGTGAAAACTCAAGCAAAATGTCCAAACACTACACAGGTAGAATAAAAGGCAAAAAAAAGGAAAAGTGTTTCTTCTTGTTAAACTTCAGTTGTTTCTATACTTAAGGATGAGTTATTTCTCTATGCTCTACTTCACATGCAGTACGTTCTAAACGTACGGCTCTGTACATACAACTGAGCACATTAAGGCCCGGTTTGAAACCGCGTGCCCTCCATGCCTTATGTACGGCAAGGCAGGTCACTAATTGAGACTAATCTGTGGTCAGAGTGACAGAAAATAGTTAGAATATACCAATTCAATTCAACTTGTGGGGAACCTCCCATATGCACTAATATAATATAATATAATATATAGGCAAACATTTAATATAACTAAGTAACTAGCAAATGGCTCTTACACTCTCTGTGCCACTAAACTGGGCAGATTAAATTTACCCCATAGCACAAACAAGATTAAATGTTAAATACTTTACACTTGATTGCACGCTATGCACCTTTTCTATCTATCTATCTACAGTGCATCCGGAAAGTATTCACAGCGCATCACTTTTTCCACATTTTGTTATGTTACAGCCTTATTCCAAAATGGATTAAATTAAACATTTTTTTTCAGAATTCTACACACAACACCCCATAATGACAACGTGAAAAAAGTTTACTTGAGATTTTTGCAAATTTATTAAAAATAAAAAAATTGAGAAATCACATGTACATAAGTATTCACAGCCTTTGCCATGAAGCTCAAAATTGAGCTCAGGTGCATCCTGTTTCCCTGATCATCCTTGAGATGTTTCCGCAGCTTAATTGGAGTCCACCTGTGGTAAATTCAGTTGATTGGACATGATCTGCAAAGGCACACACCTGTCTATATAAGGTCCCACAGTTGACAGTTCATGTCGGAGCACAAACCAAGCATGAAGTCAAAGGAATTGTCTGAAGACCTCCGAGACAGGATTGTCTCAAGGCACAAATCTGGGGAAGGTTACAGAAAAATTTCTGCTGCTTTGAAGGTCCCAATGAGTACAGTGGCCTCCATCATCCGTAAGTGGAAGAAGTTCGAAACCACCAGGACTCTTCCTAGAGCTGGCCAGCCATCTAAACTGAGCGATCGGGGGAGAAGGGCCTTAGTCAGGGAGGTGACCAAGAACCCGATGGTCACTCTGTCAGAGCTCCAGAGGTCCTCTGTGGAGAGAGGAGAACCTTCCAGAAGGACAACCATCTCTGCAGCAATCCACCAATCAGGCCTGTATGGTAGAGTGGCCAGACGGAAGCCACTCCTTAGTAAAAGGCACATGGCAGCCTGCCTGGAGTTTGCCAAAAGGCACCTGAAGGACTCTCAGACCATGAGAAACAAAATTCTCTGGTCTGATGAGACAAAGATTGAACTCTTTGGTGTGAATGCCAGGCGTCACATTTGGAGGAAACCAGGCACCACTCATCACCAGGCCAATACCATCCCTACAGTGAAGCATGGTGGTGGCAGCATCATGCTGTGGGGATGTTTTTCAGCGGCAGGAACTGGGAGACTAGTCAGGATAAAGGGAAAGATGACTGCAGCAATGTACAGAGACATCCTGGATAAAAACCTGCTCCAGAGCGCTCTTGACCTCAGACTGGGGCAACGGTTCATCTTTCAGCAGGACAACGACCCTAAGCACACAGCCAGGATATCAAAGGAGTGGCTTCAGGACAACTCTGTGAATGTCCTTGAGTGGCCCAGCCAGAGCCCAGACTTGAATCCGATTGAACATCTCTGGAGAGATCTTAAAATTGCTGTGCACCAGCGCTTCCCATCGAACCTGATGGGGCTTGAGAGGTGCTGCAAAGAGGAATGGGCGAAACTGGTCAAGGATAGGTGTGCCAAGCTTGTGGCATCATATTCAAAAAGACTTGAGGCTGTAATTGCTGCCAAAGGTGCATCGACAAAATATTGAGCAAAGACTGTGAATACTTATTGTGATTTCTCAGTTTTATCTATCTATCTATCTATCTATCTATCTATCTATCTATCTATCTATCTATCTATCTATCTATCTATCTATCTATCTATCTTTTCAACCTCTTCCTCAGCTACCACCAGAACGAGCATACATGATGTTATACACAACAGCAGCAGGCAACAACATCGATAAAATATAACAATACTTCTGAGAAAGTTTTTAGGGTGGCGAGAATAAGCTTCCTTAGTAATGAAGTAGCGCATACCTGTCTATTTTTTTTAGCATTATAAGTAATTTTACTTTATTGTGTTAGGTTACTCGTTACATGAAAAAGGGATTTGACTTTGTAATATTTGTTACTTTTAACAAGTTACCAGCAACAATGTCCCCAACAGGCCTAAAGTCTACCAATAAAACTCAGGCCAAGAGGGATGCTACCAAAGCACAAAAAGTCACATAGACGCGGTTCATTTGGACTTTATTAAAGAGTCATGAAAAATATTACAGAAACCAAGAGGAACTTCATTTTATCAAAAATGTCACAAATCTGTGAGCAATAAAGTTTATGGCCGCTATAAAGAGCATGGCTCATTACAGTTATGGAGGTCATAAAAAGTAGCCAGACAGACCAGAATTTTACTGAAGCTCATTGGAACAGGGCCCAGTTAGACCTTCCGTTTATCTGTAAAGTTCTGGAGTTTACCCAGCGGAGACCTGTGTGGCTGTAGGGATTATCAACATTACAAAAAAAATTCAGGTGAAATTAAAAATTTAAAAAATGGGGGGACACAGATCTGAAATTTAAGAAACCTTCAAACAATGGGGTGCAAATGGAATCTTCATTTTATCATAAAAGTTCTGAAAATCCATACCTTGTCAATATTCCCATCTGTTATTGAACCTAGTTATAATAATAATAATAATAATAATAACAGTGATAATAATAATACATTTTATTTATATAGTGCCTTTCCCATGCTCAAGGTTAATGAAACTGAGCTTTGTTAGGGACTGGGCTTACCTTAGAAAAGCTGATTGCAAGTCATTAACTGACATGGCATGTGCTGTTAGTGATTCGTAGCACCAACTCATTCAGAGAGAGAAGAGTATTATATATTCTTACTTGGAGGCTTTGTGACCTTGGAATTTATGGGCATTCCCAGTTCATGATCCAGCTAGACTTGCAAATTACTAAAGTGGTATGAGAAGGGCTTATCAAGAAGATTCAGGAGGACCAGATGTGCAGGTGACTCTTGGATGACCCTAGAGGACACATTCGCTCAGTAGTAGAGCAGAACTTGTCTAGTAGACAAGCAGTACACTGAAATGCAAACAACTCTATCACCTCGACTCGCTAATTTCATTTTCTGAGAAGAAAATGAGTGAAAAAGCAGACAGACAACAATTCAGTGCTTGACAAATCTATCAAAGTGAATTGTTAATTTAATCGATGTTCTCTCAGATTCCTGCTTCTGTTGTTCAATTCAGTTGCATTGTTTTGAGACAAAGAGGCATGGATTTGGTATGTCTTTACCTTGGTTTTATACCATAAGGATCTAATTAAACGCAAAATGTCTTCAATGAGGAAATGAATCAAAATATAGGCCTATTAATCAGGGTTTTTCCAGCCAAATGCAGTTTTAATTAAAATTCCCATGGAATCTCAGCTCACGCATGCCGTTTCCAATTTAAAGAGCGAGGATGTAACTAGGGCACTCATTATGAAGTATATTTGAAATGTGCAAGTCCCTGACCACCATTCAATTATCTAACTGGCAGCCCTTTGCCTGCTTCTCTCAACGCACAATACTGTGTTTATCTGCTTCAAATACTCTCTTTAACTATTTCTGAGCACCATATCAGGTGTGTTTTGCAGCTTCAAGATATTTTGGATCCTATTTGCTGTTCTGTTCCTTTGAGAAGAAATGCCAGCGCCTGCCCAGAACTCCGAAGTGGAGCTCTTCTGATTGTCTGCAGTGACTTAACCTTCACAGACGCTGCTGTTAGCTCGTCGTAGTTCCTATGATGTCCCCCAACATGCAGATTATCCTACAGTATGAACTTTAATCAGTGTCAGTTATGCTGATAAGCTTCAGGGCGCTTTGCCTCTCTTGATTAACTCTTTTGAATGGATTAACAATTCCCCTCTGTCCTATCCATTTGCTTAATTAAGCCATGCTTCCTTTTATATCACACGAGTGTTTGCTCCATCTTGGTCAAAAAGTTGCCTTTCATCTTTTTTGTGTGATGTGGTCCTTGCCGGCCACTCATCTGATTAAAGCTTTGCGATACCCCTGGGTGCAAAGACCTAAGGAGTTGTCCCCTTTCTTTCTTTTGTTGATATGTGACTGTTCACTTCCTTCATTGCAGTTACTTTAATCATGTCTAACCTAAATCTCTGTTTGCTTAAACTGAAAAGGGTTAGGCTTAGGATAAAACTGAAACTGAAAATCGTTTTTGTAATATGGAGACCAAAACTGAATACAGTACTCCAGGTGAGTCCTCATTACGATTTTCTTTAACTTAAGCATAACCTCTCTTGGTTTGTTCTCCACACACTGTGATATGTTACCATCACACACTGCTAGCACACTTCTTCATCACTTCTGTACTCTGTCCGGATAGTGGTGGATAGTGATGAGTCCATTATGACTTCCTGGTCCTTCTCATAAAGTGCACTTTCAAGCTTCAGATCACCCATGATGCATTCAAACTTAACATTTTTACTTCCTGCATGTAATACTTTACATTTACTTACACTGAATTTCATCTGCCACATATCTGCCTAGGCCTGTAGGCTTTCCAAGTCCCTCTATAACAATTTAGCTGATTTTACATTATTTTCTCTTCCATCTAATTTAATGATTATATTCTTGTCCAGATCATTATATTTCTTAAAAACAATAGTGACCCCTGAAGGACACCATTTTTAACATCACCCAATTGTGGCAGCTCTGCCTCTAGTGCAATTCTGGAGTAGTCAGCAACAAACCAAGAGACTCTCCATTGGATATGACACAAACCACCTAACTGTTCTGAATGTAGTTAGTGTGTCGGAGTTCAGACTACTGGGGCACAGAGAGGTAGTTATTGACCTGATTTCACATCCAGGGTTGGCTGCTGCTGTGCACCTGATGCTCTCCAATCCATGACCACGTATTGGAAAGACTGACATTTGGAAAACGAATGCTGGCTCCTGATTTCCTTTGATCACAGTTTTTGTTTGTCCCATCGGTGTGGAACTCTGTTCTTTTTTAATATTTCATATGTTGGTTGTTTGGCTTGATCTTCCTGAAATGCATTATCACGTATCAGGTAGTGACCAAATTACAAAGGCAAGAGCAGTCAAAATCCTACAACCTGATGGAAGCTGCAGGCAGTATGGCCTAGTGGCTAAGACATGGGTCCATAATGCTACATGCACTTGCCTGATCAGTAGCGTGCTGCAAGTATTAACCATGAGAAGGTACTATATAACATTAAGATTGTTTGATTAATCCTGTTGGAGGAGTATAGTCAATCAGTGAATTTTCTATCCTGATCATTTTGTTTTGGCACTGTAACGGGAGAGAATTTTTCTGGGGTGGCACCTCTCTTGGTTGCCTGTTCTCACTTTGAGCTGCCTGCTTGCTTGTCTGCTTCTTGAATTCCTGTGGGTTTTATGTTGCATTCTGGATATAAGGTTCTCTTTTTGGGAGTTGTATGCTTTTAAGTGTACTGAACACTGAATGCCAACATTGCTCCTTCTGGTTAGCTATTTAAGAATTCTGCACTGGCCCAGGTACTGCATTGGAAGTTTGACTGTTATCATTCAAAGAAATACATTGACTTGATCTTGATGCTGTTGTATTTATGCTGCTATCATTACTCGACTGCCTCTTTATGCTGCTGTTCTGCTATCATTACTGGACTGGCTCTTGCAGTAAATTTTGAAAAATTGTGGTCTACATCATTAATGCGTCAAATGCCAGAATCCTCTAGCTATACAGTATGCAAAACTGACCTATTCAACGTCCGCTGTCGAAATAGCAGAGAAGCTTTTATTGCAGACTTTTTTGTGGGGCATGATATTGATTTTTTTGTGTTTGATAGAAACTTGGAAACAACCTAATGACTATTTTGGATTAAATATGGCTGTTCCACCCCAATATTGTTACCTGGGAAAGACACATATTACTGGTCATTGGGGTGGTGTTACAGTTATATATTTTTATAAGAGTAGAATCAAGCCAGTTTCTGCTCACGATGTTACATTATTTGAGTATTTGGCATTGCTGCTGTCTGGTGCAAAGCCTCGGTCAATTTTACTTGTCTCTCGTCCTCCAAAACTGTCACTTTTCTTCTTAGCAGATGCTGCCTTCCCCCATCCTTCCACTTCTTGCGCATCCCAACCAGGTTGGGCTACCAGCCATCTCTTTCACAACATAATTGTATTCTATAGATTATCTACTTCTCTGTTAGTGTTGGATCTGACCTATTTCAACTTTTCTGCCTAGATATACCCAGAGGCTAACATCTCCATCTTGTTCTTGTCCCTGAAATCTTAGGCATTCTGTCTTTTTTCCTATTAATCTTACGGCCTCTATCCTCCTTAGCTCTTCCCTACTTGTCCAGTTTCCCTTCCACAACATGTCATCTGCAAATAGTGTGCACCTTCAGGCCGGATCTTCTATTCCCTCAGAAATAATATTCATAAATTGAGTTCAACAAGTGGGCTCAATGCTGATCCTTGAGGTGATCCAACCTTAACTGCATCCATCTGTTACTCTTCTCACTCTAATACCAATTATTAGAGTTCTTTATTATTTATGAAGCCACATTTTTCTTTACATCATTGTAGGAAGTTGATGCACATACCAAGAGCAATAGGCATAAGGTCATAAGTCAGCGGTGGTAGGGACACCAGTCCATCACTGGGCACAATCAAACAAAGAGACACACTCTTGTTCATACTGGGCTAATTTAGATGAGAGATGGAGACGTGGTGAAAATGTGCAGAGATAGTGACGTGGCTGGGAAGATAATTGGATATATGGGTAACCGGTGTCGACCACTGTGCCACTTAATACTGGCCATTCACTCATTAATATTGGCAAGACTAGGCACCAATCTTTTGTTACTCCACTGATATGCACAGTACTATAAAGCCTATGTAGTTTTATTGTTTTAACGTGATGCATGTCTTTGGATTGAACACCCAGGGAAATCATTTAGATATAGGGAGAATATCACACATGGGAAGCGCCACACAAATATGACTGGGGTTTAAAATCAGACCCTGAAGATGCAAGATTGTCGTGCTAAAATCTGAGCTCACAGACGATCGATTAGACCACTTCATATAATTCTGAGAATTTGGCAGATTCTGCCAGTAAACTCAGTGTGCCTTTAAATCCAAATTTTTGCCGCAAAGTAGTTCTTCCTCCATTCTCAGTTGCTAGTAGTTTTACTCCTTGCTATACCGATACTGATCTCTCATAATAATCATTGCATTAATCCTCCCATTTATTTTATAACATGCTCATCTAATTCAGGGCCGTAGGAAGCATTGAGCACAAGCTAGAAACCTGCCCTGGACAGGATGCCAGGCCATCATTAGACACATATATAAATGAAAGACGTGTGTGTGTATGGAGCAGTCTGCTCTGCTCACGCTCAACCACAGCCACTAGATGGCAAATGTATGCACTTTTAAATTGTTTCAGCGCTTGCATGCACCTCACTTGTCACTATGAAAGACCTGTGTGCAGTAAACGCCGCAGCGCAACAACAACGTTGTGCTAATGACGTAGATGAAGAGACACAACATCGAAATGAAGCAAATGCTGCAGCACAACAACGTTCAAGTAAAATACCTCAGCAACGGAGGGCACTAAAAACATTGTCTATCTGGAGGTATTTTTTCAAGACAAACATTAATAGGTCTTATATGCTAGTGATGCAGCTAAGATATGGTATCGCCAGTGTCTTCTTATGAAAGCCAGGGGGGCAGCAAGCACAGATGGCTCCACGTCCTCTGTCCTGGGTAATTCTTAAGAATTAGCTGATGTCTCTCCAAGATCATGAATATAGTAAAACTGCTTGGGAGTTTTCAGGTTGTTTTTTGTTCGGAAGACCACACTGAGCTATAATGGCATAATCCACACATATACGTGTAAGTTACTCTGAGTCACCACTCAACTTAACTTTCATGTCTTTTTGAGGCTGAATGAAAACAGAGTACCAGGAGAAAATTGAGAGAATGTGCAAAGTCCACACTGACAACAACCGGGTGTGGGATTCACACTCAGGACTGTAGACTCTGTGAGACAGCAGTGGTAACCACTGAGCCAACATGTAATTGTATCAATGGTAACGTGAAGTGTAAGCGAATAGTTCTAACTTTAAAGGCTACACTAATTGGTCTTTTTTATGTTATAGTACTATAACATAAAAAGATATAGTTGTTATGGTACTCAAACTACTTACACCTGAACACCAGCAAAACCAAGGAGCTGGTGGTGGATTTTAGGAGGCCCTGGCCCATCATGGACCCCGTGATAATCAGAGGCGACTGTGTGCAGAGGGTACAGACCTATAAATACCTGGGAGTACAGCTGGATGATAAACTGGACTGGACTGCCAATACTGATGCTCTGTGCAAGATAGGACAGAGCCGACTATACTTCCTTACAAGACTGGCGTCCTTCAACATCTGCAATAAAATGCTGCAGATGTTCTAAAAGACGGTTGTGGCAAATGCCCTCTTCTACACAGTGGTGTGCTGGGCAGGCAGCATAAAGAAGAGGGACACCTCACGCCTGGACAAACTGGTGAGGAAGGCCGGCTCTATTGTAGGCACAGATCTGGACAGTTTGACATCTGTAGCAGAGCGACGGGCACTGAGCAGGCTCCTGTCAGTCATGGAGAATCCACTGCATCCACTGAACAGGATCATCTCCAGACAGAGGAGCAGCTTCAGCGACAGACTGCTGTCACCGTCCTGCTCCACTGACACAGTGAGGAGATCGTTCCTCCCCTACACTATGCGACTCTTCAATTCAACCCGGGGTAAACGTTAACATTATACAAAGGTATTGTCTGTTTTACCTGCATTTTTATCACTTTTAATTTAATATTGTTTTTTATTGTTTTTTATCAGTATGCTGCTGCTGGAGTATGTGAATTTCCCCTTGGGATTAATAAAGTATCTATCTATCTATCTATCTATCTATCTATCTATCTATCTATCTATCTATCTATCTATCTATCTATCTATCTATCTATCTATCTATCTATCTATCTATCTATCTATCTATCTATCTATCTATCTATCTATCTATCGACTTGTTCATTTTAATGTGAATGGCAATAGCACTGAAACATCTATTCAAACACTCATAAAAGCTAAACCTGTTATTGCAGTTGTCGCACCAGTGGCACTGGCAATTCTGCAGTTTTGATTATTATTCCCACTATGACACTCCTTGGCCCACATGCCCCCAGCTATTTTGAAGTCTGGCACTGCTACAAAGATGGCTGCAGAGCCCCACTACATTTTCTCGGGCTTGGCACACTTGTTGTATGAAATTCAAGACATACTTACTCTAAAGAATTCTTTAGTTGAGCCAGAGTCCAAGGTGCCATAGGCGATTTCGGTTTGCTTTGCGAGATCTTCTGCACTTTCGATGGGGGAAACCATCCTCTCAACAGTGAGGAAGGCAGCAAGATTAGCAGTATAGGATGAAATAATGATCAGAGTGAAAAACCACCAGACACCTCCAACAATCCGCCCGGAGAGGGATCTAGACTCCAAGAGAAAATGACAGCAGATGCTTTTGTTAGTCACAGTCAAACAACAAGGCTCCTCTCACTCAGTAACTTCACACTGTTTAACCAAATTGGTGTCGTTCTGTACCCTCTATATAAAAAGTATGGGGGCTGTTTTATTTTTCCCCCATTACTTTGTTATGCTTAACAGTTAATCTGCTTGTTCAGTGAAACCTCCAGTAGCATCAAGTCCTTCTAGGCTACATTTCAGCTTGTATTCATTTTAATGGAACTAAAGGGCATGCAAGGGCCTCTTATTATTCAAGTGAGTTGATTAGAAAGTAATTTTCAGGCAGTGTGGCCCACTGGTAAAGGGGTATGGACTGTAAAGCACAAGATCCCAATTCCAGTCCCCATGCCTGAACTCCTGCTCTGGGTAAATAAATGTAAACTGCTTTGGGGATGGGATTTATTCTGAAAGCGCTGCTTTAAGTCTGAATGTTAAATGAAAATAATGAATTTTTTTCAGCTTGCACTACCTGATGTTTTGAATCACAGGCAGCAGACGACACAGGATAAAGTAATGATGATTGAGTGCAAAGAAAATAAAGACAAGGATGAAAGAAAGAAAGAAATTAATCGCCGGAGGGCGGCAGAATGTGAGGCATCTCGTTCATGGGGGAAATTGCTGACGTTATAAAAACATCTGTCCACCAACCACTCAGCGGCTGACATGCAATAAAATTATCTAAAGAAATGTCAGCGCCTTTAAAAAACAATCATGAAAAGAAAGAAACTGTGAGGAGTGGTGGACAGTAAGTGATTTACGGCAAGCAAGGCACAAGCATGGAAACAGAGCCGGACAACGGTTTGATTGATCTGCCTTCTCATTCCTGAGGAGGTGTCTTTATTAATCAGACACACACACACACAAACGGAAACATTCACATAAATGAATCTGAATTTTATTTAAGATCTTGGGACAGGAAGAGTCTTGTGAATGTATTGTATGTAGGGACTTGTTTAAAAAGGATAAAGATACTCGAAAAATAAGCACAGCCCAACCGTGGCTGCTGACAGATAGATTTGCTTGCATTTTCCTTCGAATTTTGTTGTAACAGAGAGGAAAACGATTGCTCTTATCCGAGGGTTCTGCTTGTGTTTGATCAAAATCTCAAGGTTATCACAATGGCAAGTCGTGCCACGCGGATCAAGAAACATCAAGCAATAAAAGCTCATTTAAGCCAAAAATCATTTGTGCTGATTAAAAGGAATGGTGGCCTAAATCTCCAGGAGTAAACGCAGTTTGAACACAAACCTCCCGAGAACGGTCAATACAAGGCCTACCAATGCTAAAATCATTGACTCCACCTTGCTGAACTACTGTTTAACGCGTCTTTCAAATGAGGAGAACCAACCAACGATTTAAGATCACGAGATGGGTCAGGAAAAAACGATGTATTGATTTCATTTTTTATCGAATTTATTAAAATGAAATAGCATTCCATACAAGCAAGTCAACTTTTACAAAACTGGGTTCGAAACAAATCAACCCTCACCCCTGAGAAAGAGAGCTAGGCCAACAGAATAAAACTTTAATAGTAGGAAAAGTAAATAAATAGAATAAAAAAATGGAAGAGAATCTGTTTCATCAATTTAAATGCTTATTCTAAAATGTTGTTGATTAGATCCTACCAGGTTTGGAAGATCCTCTAAATGAGAATTCGATAATATCTAACAGGGGTCCCCAACTCCAGTCCTGGAGGGTCCCAGTGGCTGCAGGTTTTCATTCTGACCCTTTTCTTAATTCGTGACCTGTTTTTGCTGCAAATTAACTTATTTTGAATTAATTTTCATTGACTTGCTCTTGAGGACTCAGAACCCTTAATTGTTTCTTTTTCTTTAATTACCGCCCAAACAATAATGAACCAAACCATGACCAGCAAACTGTGTTGATCATACGATATCTGAAAATAAAGAAAGATGAAGGTCACAGGAATGTTGATCTTCTCAGGTCCCCAAAACATTTCACTAGTGCTCTTAGAAAAGAGAAAATCAACAATGTTGGAAATGTTTGCTATTGCACAATGAGATCAGCAACAAGCCATGGTTGGTGAAAGATGGGGTTTAATTAACAACAAGAATTAGAGCCTAATTAAGCAATTGGTTGTCAGTTTGAGGGCCTGATTTAGTTGGTCTTCTGTTGGCTCACTCACCTCACATTTAACTTCTGTTTGGGTGCCATTTAAGGAAACAAATGAAGCAATACAGAGGAACAATGAAGAAATTCAGGGGAACAAATCTTAAAAAACATGTCAATTAAAATGAATTCAAAACAAGTTAATTAGCCACAAAAACGGTCACTAATTTAAAAAAAAAGGGGTTGAAAGAAAACCTGAAGCCACTGGGGCCCTCTAGGACCGGAGTTGGGGACCCCTGATATATAACATCAGTTACCCACTGACTTAAAACAGGTGAGTTAGATAAGTCTACATGCCAATAGTGAAGTAAAGGAAAAAATATTTTAAATGAATAACTTACAACGTCCTCCGGCTTCGATAACGAGAACATTCTGCAATGGCGGCTGAAGAAGGAGATTTGAAGGAGTTCTAAATGTGCCGCATTATGAATGCACTCGAATGTGTCCTTTGTGACTTCAGTGCTCAAGTGGCCATGGCCTTTAGTACTGACAGCCAAGACAAGCATCTCCTGAAGGAAATTCACAGAGCGTTTGGTAGGACCAAAAACATAAAGAAATAAAACAGGGCCTTTATTTCACTTTTTTTTCCACTTCCTAGGGGATTTGTGAAGATATAGCTATCGTTTTGTCATTGACCTTTAAATTCAATTTTTTGCTGATTTAGTGAACCCATCTTCTAGTTTATGCCTGAGCTGCCAGTTTGATATTAATAAATATAAAAACGCACAGCCTTGTGAGAGATTGAATTTGTGGGGATTGATAAAAATTACAGCAGTAAATTAAGAAGAAGCATTCTAATAGCCATTTCAAAATAAACAGTTCAGCCGTCGCACAGTTACAAGAAAGGGTTTGCAGCAGTTCGTGCATAGGTTGGGTCTGATAACGTGAGAGTGGCTGAGCATTTCATTATGATCGCATTCATCTTTGGGCTCCACAGACATTCAGAACAATGTGAAATTAAAGGTGCTGGCAAATATGCTGTCGGTGGCAATAAACAGAATGCACCAGAAGCGATGGTCCGGTCTGCATGAGGTGACATAGGAGTATGATGTCAAAGAAAAGGAACAGGGGCATGCTTTTGTGTTTGCTTTCAAAACGCCTTTTTTCCGACTAATTAATCACTTGTGAAGCAAACTGTGAGCAAGTTTACCTGTTTTTAAAATTCAGACGTTAATCTTTAAAATAAATACAGGAGGTGACTAAGTCAAATAAGGCAACCAAATAACTGCCAACCAAAACAAAAAGCAACAAAAAAGGCCAAAAACCTTTCTCATTAGGCACATTGAGACTGAAGCAGGATGAACAGAGGAGTGATGGATGAAAGAATGAGCTGAAAGATGAGCTGATTCTCAGAACAGGATGGGATGGAGAGTGACTGAAATGAAAGGTTTGATGCCTGCTTGAACGTGCATGCAACTGCCGGTCCTGGTGAAAGCATCGCATACGTAGGTTATATGCACCAAGCAGATGACCGTAAAATGGGATATGCAGCAAAAACACGGTAGCCCTCCAAGAGTTGCCCGAATATAGCAAACTAAAAATAAACCTGTGCATTTTACAGTCTCAGCATGGTGTATATAAGTTATTAGTGAAGGCAATGCATAGCTGAAAGCGTAATACTCAATGATGAAGCTCTTGCATTCGAATGGGATGGGAGAAATACAAGAATGGGGTGAAGCAATAACATATATGCACCATGGCATTAGTTTATGACCATAAAATGCAAAAAGGTGATGGATGTAATGGAAACCAACCTTGGTGAAATATCGCATCCTTGCTGCATAAAAGCCCCCAGGGAAAACCAGAGACTATTAAAAATCCCAAAGTCGTTTGGAGGGTCCGGCGGGGTCTGGGGATCACGTGCTTCATCACTGTCATCCAAATGCCACTCATAGGGACTGAAGCGGCTGACCAAGAAGAGGACCACACTGACTCCGATATAGGCAAACACTATACACATCCAAATCTCATATGCCAAGGGGTCTAGAAAGGAGAACACTCCAGGTTTGGACTTTTGTGGCTTCTTTATCATAATGGAGATCCCCAGGCTCATAAAAGGCTTAGAAAAGTCAATCACTTCCTCTCGCACCAGTGTTATAGTAAGAGGTGCAACGGCTATATCTGCTCTCTGAAAGGGGAGAATGCTCACATTAGTTTCACACTTTAAAATCATTTCTTTTAACAGCACAGTAAAGCATTTTACAAGTCAAGCAGTTTCATATTTCAAGTCATTACCAGTTTTTAATAGTACCGGGTTTAGGTGATAGATATCAGCTTTGAGAATGATAGCATAGGACTGACAAGTGAGGCTGATCGCCTAAACATCATAATATTAATTTCTAGAAGTTGTCATTAAAAATGCTTACAAGTTTTAAATCATTTGCAAAACAACCTATAAGAGAAGAAAAACATCAATAGGAAACCCTGAAAAAGCAACTCACCAGAGTGACACACTTTATAGCAAGTTTCTATGCTCACTCACATTTCAAGGAGCAGCAGAATTGCACTCACAATGTGGAAATCAGCGTACTTCTCTGATACAATTGATTTCCTGGCAGCTGTGGGTACTGTTTAATTTCAGATTTGTTTTACCCCCTCTAGGTTGTTCACTGTCATTCCCTAAATTCATACGCTAGTGTTCTCAGACAAAATCAAAAGTGTCTAATTAGTCAAATCAGGCTTCTGTTCCCAATACGACAAAAGAGAGGTGGAACAACATTTCTCTCAAATGACATAACAGCGACTTGGGCCTGAGGCTAGTGAATAGAGATGAAAGAATTATGAAATTGGTAGAAAACTTGCCACACCAGTGAGATGATGATGACAATGAAATAACACAATACAGCAGGGCATCCTAAATGTTCACTCTGTACCTTGTGATAGACGGCCGGCTGTTCAACCCGGCCGTGACATCCCAGAGCAAGAAGAATGGAGGAAGGCAGGTTTTTCTGGGTACTGCCTCACCCGAGACGCTAGGTGGCAGCTCCCCTGGACAGCAAACATTCCCCGGATTCCCTCAGGGCATCCTGGGACATGGAGTCCGTTTCCTTCAGCCCTGTTGGGGGCCGTGGGTGCCACCAGGGTGAGCTCAAAAAGAACCTGGGGATTTATATTATTACTACAAGCCGGAAGTAGTTCAGAGTCACGAGGACGGAAGCCTGCAGTACTTCCGGGCTATTTGAGAAATAAGGATGTGGCATTGACCTTAAAGAAGAGATGGAGCGCTTGCAGGTCATGGACTATTTAAAGGACTGGTCAAGACCCAGCAAGCCAAGCCGGAGTTGGGAGGGAGTGCAACGGAGCTGCTGGGAGTGGTGGATTGTGTTTATTATTGATTATTGGAATTGTGAATTGTGGAGTGTGCTGTGCTTTGTGCACTTTATTGAAGAAAACATTAAAATTCTTTTTGGTGCTTTTTATAAGTGTGTCTTGGACGTCTGCCTGGTGGGTTTAACGGGGCAACAGCGCCTCTAGCGTCCACAACCTGTTAATAATAATAATGACAAGGATAATGCATTATAATTGAAAACTGAAACAATCTGTGAATATAATAGTGTATTATAAAAGGAAAACATTAATAATAAATATGTACTGCACAATACTTTTATTAATGATTATTTTAATTATGATGAGCATGACAGAAAAGCACTGTAAAATGACAAAATTAAAATTGAATTGATCCTTGATTAAAATAATAAAAATGATGACCTAGAAAATGAAAAGACCAGGAAACAAATGCAAATTATGAAAGAACAACTATGTAAGTGGGGATTGGAAAGGCAACTGAAGACAGGACTTTTGACCAATTAATGAGGAGGAGGGGCGGATCTTCAAGTCAGAGGTGTGGCATTTTGGGAATGTTTCTTGTTCATAATGTGTCATTTTCCCAGAATTATTTATTTAAAAAAATTTTTACCAAAAAATGCAATTGTTTTGCATATATTGAGCATATAACTGGATAAATGACTAGATTTCTTTTTTCTTTTTTCCATAGATGTTTTTCACACTTTTTGTTGCTGTATACCATTGGTCACAATTGGGTTGTCTATTATATCATAAATGCTTTTCTTTCCATTCTGCATTTAAAACATGATATTAATTTTTTTTCTTGTTCAGCACTGAAAACTACATGGGGTCAAGTAACATAAAAATATCATTTTTGAGAGAATTATTATTCAAAGTTTTAGGACAGATGACCTTTAATTGGATTACGATGGTCTGAGAATATAATCTTACAACAGTAATACATTATAAAAGACTGTAAACACATTAATGGTAAAAGTGCTAATCATGATGAAATACAAAAGTGCAGAAAAAACCAAGACATAAATGACAGATACATATTAAATAATAGTAATTACAGTAGATGTGTATGTTAAAAATAGTAGGGAAAAACTGTAAGAAATTTGTACTCCTCAATGTTAGTATAATAAGAAATACCTGTATAATACTGATAATTGTGATAATGCTAAAAATAGAGATGGATAATAAAAATACAAAGTGGAAAAAGTACTGAATAATAAAAATAATAATAATAATAATAATAATCCTAATTATTACACCTTCCATTAAAAGTATGCACAAAGCTGGCGCTATCCCTGCAGAGCCCGATGTAACCACCCGGACCCAAGCTGGCAGATCACATCAGAGTCGCCTCACTTAACACACACACACCACAAGAGCTCAGACTGGCTAAATGAAGAGTTAACAGTTATAGGAGGAATAAGATTTCCAGAAACAAAAATGCACAAACGCAAGATGACTGTGCGGTCCTCATACAGTGAAAGGAGTGGAATTATAGTGATAATGATGATGGTAATACCAAGAATTCTAACAATATGCATGTAAATAATTATATAAAACAATAATAATACAAAATAAACAAAAACAATGTGGTACATTCTTTCCCAGTGTTGTGCAAAAAGTTACACTAATATAAAAAAATAAAAATGAAACTAAAATGAAAAAAACACAATAAGGAAACAAGAGTAATTCATTGTTTGAAGTCACTGCCACCTTTGCTTTTGATTTATTTCTCAGCCATTGTTAGACAGTCCTGCAGGTATACAGAGAGAGAGAACATTTCCACAAGTCAGTCTGTAATTTATGTCGAAAGACATGGCAGCAAAGGTTTTATAATATGGTTGTGTACAGCAGCTACCCTTGGGCATCAGTTCAAAATTCTGGCAAAACGAGGATAAGAGTCAGAGCAGGAGAGAGTCACCAGGGAGCGGGGGGCACAGGCACATGTCTGCAGTAAGTGGAGTGGCCACGACGTTGGCATGTTCTCCTGTCTGCCTTTTTTCTTCTTCAATTAAGATCTACTACTCAGTTTCAGTGGTGACGAAATTCTCAAATCAGTGAAATGCCAGGGCAGCACAGGTTTGAATTACTTTCTTGTTAAGTCATACATTCATCACTATAAAATCTCTTGTAATTAACTGGAATCTTGCTAGCAAGTCTGACCAGGGGCTCTGCAATTTATGATACCATTAATCATTAAAGTGCAAAAAATAAATGTAATGTATAAAAACTGTAAAATAACAAATAACCATGCAAGGGAGAAGTATAAGTATGCTTTATACAGTTCAGAAAAAATACACTTAAGTGAAATGAATTTGCTAATACAATAAGTAAAACAGACTTACTGTTAATTATGTTTATTCATATTTCTGAGTGATATTGTAGTGTATTTAAACAAATTATTCTTTTCTGTAACAAGAACTTTAATCTTATCTTGCTCTGGATGGCACAAATGGTGTGACTGGTTCCCTAAATTGACATCACAATATCCATACTTCTTGATGTGACATTGTCAGTTCCCAGTAATGTATAAATGCTGTATGTACAGTACATAGACTAATACACTTTGTACAGATTCAGTGAAAAGGATCCTTGGAATTTTGAAGTGTGTAGAATATTGATATTTTAATGTCATACCTACATGGTTTCATTTTATAAGGCGTGGCATTGCTGGACCTCTCACCCGACTGCTCCTTAATCTCAGGAATGGAGAAGAAGCCAGCAGAAGGTCAGCAGACGAGCCTTTACTCTCCCCTCTGCTTTTTCTGCAGGGATCAGCATCTGAATTATGCCATAGCAGGGAGCTCACCCCTGACTATTTTGGGGTGGACTGCGGGTGGTCAAACATTACGTTTCCTACCCCTGTTACCACTGACAGAACCTTTTTCATATACGGTGAGTTAAGCACATGTTTGTCAAGCTCTTTCATCAGCACTGATACTGATTCATCATATGGTCTATGATTTGAGAAACATAATACTGATTATACACAATTGACCTTCTTTAAGGTTTTTATTAGACAATGTTTACTTGGCCTTCACATAAATGTGGCCCAAACTGAGAAAAGCTGCTATTGGTAGAAATGAGTTTGTATTCATTTAAACTTTGTAAAAATGTCATTGCACTGTGCACATTACAATACCACTGCTACCCATAATACTTGCTTCAGTTTTGATATCTCAATAACCATAACCTTTTTATTTGGAACTTTTTTGTTAGTTTCCTTTCTGTTGTTTACTTTTACATTAATCTTCTCCTTGGATTTTTAGAGAGTGTGGAAGACGAATGTTCTCTTCGTTCCCTTGTACTAATTCATGTCTGAGAAGTAAGCTTTACAAAACCATGTAATAGCATGCTTTGTTTTAGCAAACAGAAAAATGTTTGTGCAAAGGACTCAAGGTCTGAGCATTCCACACATGAGTCTGCCTTATCACGTTTTCCCTTAGCTTGCATCTGAACGCCATAACAAAAGGGGCCAAGAAATCAAGTTGCATAAGGGGCATTGAAGGGGCTCAAGGATTGTGTATAATAAAGTGTTGACTGTTGCATTTTATAATGATATTAAATCACGCATTCTAGGGGTATAAAACTGGACCCCACCCAACAGACGGGGTTCAGAAGAGCCCTGACGCTGTCATGTATATTTGATTGTCTGCTTTTCTGAAACTCTTCTCACCGTGACTCTGAAAAATAAAGCTGCTTTATAACCGCACCTGCTGTCTGGTCTGAGTTTTCGTCCACAAGAGTAAAAGGCTTTTTGCACCTCTACAATATGTTCACACCAAGTCTTCAATTTTGACAAATAGGAAACCCTTTTATTCATACAATCAAGACTCACCATTATATAATTAAGTAGATTACATTTATTTTACTAATTTAGAAAAAAGGGAAAATAAAGAAAAGGAAGAAGTAAGTTTAAGTAAAGATGTGAAAGAGCTTTGTCTTAGAATGTGGTCAAAATGACATCTAGGAGACAATATAACTCTTGACTTCACCTCAGAATTTGGAAGTTGAAAGCTAAGAGATGTAATTCATAAAGGTAGGAGGGTAGAATTAGCTTCTGATTAAAAGCTCATTTATAATCAAATGTAGACTTGGATACCCCTTTTCTAAATGTAACCATGAAATCATGTTTTTTTCACACGAAATGTATCAATTTAATTTAAATAGCAGTCAGTAGAGCAAGCAGGATGAATCTGTTGCTGTCCACAAACTCAGTACTGAGGTGTATGGAGTGAAAGCATCAATGGAGCTGTTCATTGCAGTAGTGCTGAAATGTCACACAGGTTGAACTCCTTCTAGTAGATCAGTGCAGATTGGGTCACAGAAGCATCAGTTTGACTTGTTAATTTGTCCATTCTTTATTTGAGACCCATAAAATAATAAAATTACAAGCCTATAAATGAGCTGAGGCCACACTGACCTTGAAAGCTGGCACACACAAATGTAGCCTTCCTCAAACAAAAATATCTATCCATCCATCCCGCCACATCCTAACCACAGGGTCACGGGGGTCTGCTGGACCAAATCCCAACCAACACAGAGCGCAAGGCAGGAAACAAACCCCAGGCAGGGTGCCAGCCCACCGCAGGGCACACACACACACCAAGCATAATTTAGAATCACCAATGTACCTAAGCTGCATGTCTTTGGACTGTGGGAGGAAACCCAATCAGACACAGGGAGAACATGCAAACTCCATGCAGGGAGGACCCGGGAAGCGAACCCGGGTCTCCTAACTGCGAGGCAGCAGCGCTACCCACTGCGCTACTGTGGCACCCACAAAAATATTCAATTTGTATTTATTTCCATCCATCCATTTTCCAACCCGCTGAATCCGAATACAGGGTCACGGGGGTCTTCTGGAGCCAATCCCAGCCAACACAGGGCACAGGGTGCCAACCCACCACAGGACACACACAAACACACCCGGGCCAATTGAGAATCGCCAATCCACCTAACCTGCATGTCTTTGGATTGTGGGAGGAAACCCAATCAGACACGGGGAGAACATGCAAACTCCACGCAGGGAGGACCCGGGAAGCGAACCCGGGTCTCCTAACTGCGAGGCAGCAGCGCTACCCACTGCGCTACTGTGCCACCCACAAAAATATTCGATTTGTATTTGTTTTTTTAATTATTAACATTGAAATTATCAGTTTGTAATATTTTAGATATCTCCTGCCTCATTCTCCTGTGTTTCCTGCCATTTCTTTGCTAATAGTCTATTGCTTGCTTGCTTTTCTTGTTGTGTGTTTAATTCGGCTCCCCTTGGTTGTGCTCTGCCATTCTGCTCCAATTAAGCCAACAGACACAGCGATCAGATGGATACACTTGGGTTCCCTATTTGTAACTGTAGCAAGCTGGGAAAAATAATCAATAGCCTGCAGGCAATACAGCTCTGGGACTTATGGTTTAAATGGCTTGACAAACATGTATGCTTTATTTCACTAAATCATTTAGTTTTAGAATTATTTTACATTTATATATATATAATTATTTAGATTGTACTAAAGAATAATTTTCCTTAAGTTCACATACTATGATTTTTAATTGTATAGGATAAGGCATTCAAAAGTAAAAACATTTAAAACATGGCCAAAATACAGAAAATTCAAATAAAAGCTGAAGATTTGATCCAAGACTCTTTTAAATGCAGTTTTTAGCTGGAATTTTCAAATTGGAGAAGCAGACATGTTGAGGATGTTCAGTATATTGTAGGTGCATCATTGTGTAAACAATATTTTAGTAAGGTATTAAGAAATAGCAGCTGCTAAATCCTGCGGCAACTGCTGCTGTCTCTAGTAGTCCAGTGGGATCAACAAGCCTTGACGTCTTTGGCCCTTTATCTCCCAACCACGTCTGGTATGGTGGGCTGGCCAAAACGAGTGCCTGATTTTTCCTGTCTTCACTGAAGTGGATTAGATATGTTCTGATGTATTGCCTTTCTGTGCCAGTGCTTTGTAAGAAGTTAATCATCATTAAAAATCCCACTAAGTCATGTTATTCTTTGATATTTACGTGTTTTATTTTGTCATTCTGTCTTAGGTTTTGAATGCATGTGTGCTTCCAAAAAATTTGGATTTTAATGGTACAATAAAAATAAACAAGTAAAAATTAAAGTAAAGGGAATATTTATCAGGCAGTGCCTGACCCTTGCAGAATACTTTAGATAGGAAGGAAGCATTTCCAAGGACTTTCTAATTTCACTGTGTCTATAACTCCTGCTGTTTGTAATTCTTGCTTACAGAAGGCCTAACAGGTCCAGGAGAATGAATTTGAAAACCAGCCTGTTTACAATCTGCATGTTCGGTCCTTATCAGCTCATGGTCTCTTGTCAGCAAGTGTGGGGATAGTCCCTGCATTGGACTGCCATTCTGTCCAGAGTTTGTTCCTACCTTGCATCCAGCATTGCCTAGACATTCTCCAGACTCCACAAGACTAAATCTGGAATAAGCGGGTACATTCGATGTATGGATAGATAAGGTTATAATAAATATGAGTCCTAAAATAATGGCTGTGATTTTTACATCTGAAGAGTATCTACTTTAGTAATAGTAATTTATTTCCACAATGAGATTCGGCAAATCCTTAAACAATAAGTATGAGCAATCCTGTGACATCCACATGTAGAAACACCCAGGCAGGCACTTGTCTGTGAATGTCGTGGACCGTAGTACAGTATTATTACCATGATTGGTGGAATGGGTTCATAAGGTAATGAGGTGAGAGTGATTCTTTTATACATTCCTTTATTGTTTCTTTTTCATTTTTCATATCAGCACCCATATTGTAAGATAAAACATTGACAGATTTGTTGATTGTTTTTTGTGGGCTGCGGTATTAAGGTTTAATGCTAAAGCCTCCTTGGTCCAGTGTCATGGCTTACCTTAGGTGCCTGGGTGCTATCTCTGTGTGCAATTTTCACTTTCTTTCTATGTCTATTTGGGTAAATCCAGTGTTCGACTCACATATCTAAAACTAAATCTTAACTATCAGTTCTAAATTTGCCTGTTATAAGTATGACTCTGTCTGGGCACATAAATAGATTGTAATTTGTGTATTGTCCTTGCCTTTTATTCTTCTCTGAGCTGTATAAATAAACAACATCGAGGAACAAATGGTTAGAGAATAAACCTCATGGCTAGACATACAGTAGACAAACTGGAATTTGAATATTTTATTCCATTCATACTTCAAGACTGAAATTCATGTCTGGAGTGATAAAGTAAAGCAAACCCAAGTAACTGATGCCTCTGAGATGCACTTGCTCCTGAAAAGTGCTTAGAGCAGATGCATATATTGCTGCCTCTGTTAAATTGTAATGAGGTTCTCTGATGCGGTCAATAAGTATTGACTTTAATAGCCTAATAAAGGCCACACTGGTGCATAACCTTTAAAACACATCCAAACTCAATTTAATTTATGGGTCAGCCAAAAGGTCAAAAGCCATTATAATCAATCGCTCTGTGATTCGCATGGTCGGTACACAGCCTAAGATGTTTTTGCTCTGAAATGAAATGGCTCACAAAGTTATGCTGGAGAGTTCTTAAATGATATGCCCTTCATTCTGTACACAAGGACTGTTTGGACACAAGATGACAGCCTACTCTACGGGAATACCTCTGCATTAAGATTTGAAAATGGCATGTTATTTAACATGAATATATTAGTTTAGCAACAAGAAAAAATATTACCACGTGGGTTTTATCCATAGGGTGTGTCCAAGGTGTACAGAAGTAAAACCCAGAGTCACAAGCAAGCAAAACAGACATCTTGCACAGGGCAAATTAAAGCTTTAACGGACCATATGAAGCAAACTTAGCTCCTGAGTAATATGCAGATATGCATGGAACAGAAAGAGCTGCAGCCACCTTGCTAAATCAATTCTTCAAATCAACATGCTATCTATCTATCTATCTATCTATCTATCTATCTATCTATCTATCTATCTATCTATCTATCTATCTATCTATCTATCTATCATATGGTGCCTTCTACTATCTGCCCATTATATACTGTAGTGCCACTGACTATCTAGCTATTTATAGACAGATAAGTACACAAGTTATACATGAACACAATTTACTTAAATATGTGATTAACACTAATTAGAGTTGTGTAGTTTTTCAGTAAAGAAAGGGCCAATATTAAAAGTCAAGCTGTAGGGCAGGGGTGGGCAAAGTCATCCCCGGAGGGCCGCAGTGGCTGCAGGTTTTTGTTCCAACCCAGTTGCTTATTAAGAAGCATGTATTGCTCAAGTAACTCTTCTTCTTCATTTTAGTTGCCTTGCTCATTAGGATTTTGAACCCTTATTGCTTATTTTAGTCTTAAACAGCTGTTCTCTTGGCTTCTAATGGCTTTTTATTAGCTAAGAATCAAATGACAAAAGAAAGCAGCATTTCTCCATTTTGCTTGTTTCAATTTACACCTGTGTGTATTGTGCACTATTTGGTTTAATTAAATACATGGGAGGAAAGTGAAGAGAAAAAAGAGAAAGATAGAATATTATTCATACATTTAAGACTTCACATCATTTAGATGATATCATTAGAAAGAAGTAAAAATCTAGGATATGAGAATGACCTGACATGGTCATAGTTAAAACACTAACAAGCCATGAAATTGAATTATTGGCAAGGATTGTTTTCTAATTAAGTAACTGGGTTGTTGCAAAAACCTGCAGCCACTGCGGCCCTCCAGGAATGACTTTGCCCACCCCTGCTGTAGGGAGTAGTCTTTCATGACATAAACCTACAGCCACCTTTGTGCTACAGTTTCTATATCTACGGCAATATGTGAATGTATGATTTCATATTAGATTTGTAGCTGCACAAACACGCACCAACTGAAATCTACTGTATGTTTGCATCGATCATGTGTGGCTGATCCAAGCCATTTAAATATTTACATGCTTAGTACAAGTTCTGAAACTCTGATCTAGTGCAGTGTGGCCTTTGATACTGGAGAGTCTTATTTTTAGATCACTCTGATCAAACACATGTCTATGTGAAAATATTTGTTCTTCCTTCAGCAATAATAAATGAAAGAAGCACTGTGGAGCAGTGCTGTTAATAGTAAGAAAGAACGTAGTCATAGTAACTTGTGTGTTTTACATCCGAGCAGTTGAAAGTGCTGATTTTAGTAACCCTGCCCTCATGCTGACTGTTCTAATCTCATTCCTGGCACGAATGAACAAAGCATTCTCTGTCACAAACCTCATAACTAATGGCTTCCCTAAATATGGCTCAAGCAAATACAAATACACTCCAGACACAACAATTACTTATTTGCAAAAGAACTGTAAACAGTATATAGGTAAATAGTGGATGAATTAAAGTTGCTGATGCTGCTGAACCCAAGATGATTTTTCTTCTTGAATAACTGACCACTGCTGTTTGTTTATTCTACTGCTGACCGCTGAGATTTTTCTACAGCAGTTTCCCCCTAAACTAACTGACTGTGGCTGTTTGTCTTTCAGCTTTAGAAAAAGACCATATGGCAAGTAATTGCTAGGGCTTCCCCTAGGAGTCATATGAGCTTTCTGACCCACACAGCTGAATCACGCTGGTCACATGAATGCCTCAGGGAAACTCCGACAAGATCATCTTTATCTGACTCTTCATCCCTTCAGGCACACTCAGCCTCACTCCAGCGAGTTAAGCATCTCAGTTATAGTCAGGATGCTGCAAATGGCACAAAGACATCATTTTGATACTTACCCCATAGACGAGTTCACCCACCATGCCGTTCCATATCTTAGTCTCTGGATCTCTGGCGCCATACTTGCCATCCTCAACAATTGACAGTTTGTATTTGATTCCAACGTGCTTAGCAATTTCTGATGCTAAATCCACACAGTATCCTTCATATCTCTCATTTCCTTCCAGTTGGTCAAAGTTTTTCTTGAGCATCACATATGGTGCTTCCTGTCAGTTAGAAGAAGAATCCATTGAGTGACCAAAAAGCAACACACACACACAATTCATTTTATGGAAAGAATTTGACTTTATCTTACCTAATCTATCTATCTATCTATCTATCTATCTATCTATCTATCTATCTATCTATCTATCTATCTATCTATCTATCTATCTATCTAGTGCCTTTTATCTATCTATCTATCTATCTATCTATCTATCTATCTATCTATCTATCTGTCTGTCTGTCTGTCTGTCTGTCTGTCTGTCTGTCTGTCTGTCTGAGCTGGTAAAACATTTATCTATAGTCAGCATATTAAACAAAAGCAGCCCTTTTGGTTCATTTACTGTACATCAGTCCTTGTTATTATTTTCAACATCTCATTAATCAACTAGCAATAAATAAACTCAGCTCCTCCATGGCGCTGCTGTATATCATTTAGAATGGTCCCTTTGGCGAAATGACGAGACTTCAAAGTTGCTGAGCTGGGGCCACTTTATATGCACACATTCCGGCCATTTGGCTTATATCACCTAAACCGATGCGTCTATAAACTAGTCAGGCTAAAAACCTATGCACTACACTACAGTATGTTTCAAAATAGTTGTTCATGCACATCATCAGATGTTTCTAGCTAACATAAAGTTCTCAAATCCCACTTATTCCAATACATACTCATGGAAAACCTTAAATGTATTTCTTTTTATTCAGCATGTATGTCGATAAAACATGGCAGCATTTGTTAAGCAAAAAGGTAAATTGCAACCCATGTCTATCGATTTCTCCAGGACACTTTAAAATTACTAGGTAATGGGGACCCCACCTCTAAAAAAAGTACCTTTAATTGCAATGTATGGATGTAGAATTCTTTACTGACAAAAAGGATACGTGTTTGCTGGTGGATTTCGTCACACTCCTAAACAGTCTTTCCAGCATGTAAAGGGGGCATAGGGGGCCTTATTTTGGAGTCTGGTCTGACCTAACTAGGCTCAAGCCAAAATGACAGTATGTGAGCTCATCATCTTCATGTTAAAGTGTGGATGGTTGGCTGAAATGCCAGTTAGGTGACCACAGACGAGACAGATCAATCCCAGATTAAAATACTGTATTCCGATTTTGTAAATTGCCTCGCACACAGGTGTTTTCCACATTTAAAATAATCATTAGTAAAATACAGGGAATGTTTTTTAAAAAAGGAAGGTATTAACTTCTTCTGCTCTCTGCTTTTGGCGATTTCTTCTAAACCATAAAAAAGCTTCAAAATTTTAGTACTTGATGGCTAAGTGGGTACTCTTTATGGGTCCTCTTGGAAGACAGGAACAGAAACAGAGAAAGGGGTGGTGGCAGAGGGGACAACAATCCAGTGAGTACCTGGACAGGACAGAAGGACCTATTCCGTCACTTGTCCCCTTGCACAGATTTGCCTTTCATAAGACAGGATCTTCTTTCTCTGTTCTCTTTATGACAGGAAATTGCTGGGTGTGGAAAGTCTGATGACCCAAATTAAACAGCAGGATGAAACCCAACCAATAAGACTGGGAAACATTGAAGTCAAGGCAGCATCATGTAAGGGAAGCATAAGCACACATGCTGTTTGAGCAATAAACGCTGCCATTCAGTCAATTGCCCGGGTATTTGAAAATCTGACTCTTGCCCTGCTTGCTACATCTTACATGTCAGAAAGTAGCACGGCACACGGCAGGGTGACTCAAGCTACTGAGTCGTAAGTGATTGGGAAACATGCTGAGCCCATTAGGGATTTGGTTTTTAAAAATATCTCTTCCAGTTTCGGCACACAGACATTTCCAAGTTCACCGTGAAATGTGTGTATGCCCCAGATGAGAGGCAGGCTTTTGAAAGTTTTTCTAAGGAGGCTACCAGTGCATTAAGCTAAAAGGGAGGATGTCACTTATTTAATCTTCTTCTTCTTCTTTTGGCTGTTCCTGTTAGGGGTCGCCACAGCGGATCATCTTTTTCCATATCTTTCTGTCCTCTGCATCTTGTTCTGTTAAACCCACCACCTTCATGTCCTCTCTCACCACATCCATAAACCTTGCAGGAAGGGCATCTGGTGTAAAATTTTGCCAGATCAGTATGCGGACAATAATACAGATTTCATTTACTTAATCAAGGGGGAAAACTGAGAGTCTGGCAGGTTTGAAATTTTAAAACAAAGAAAGAATCTCAAATATTTGTGTTTGTGAAAATAAATAGTTGAATAGTTCAAAAATACAGTGACACCGTGATCTTCACAACTATAGGGATCGAAGTTCCATTTCCAGCCCTGCCACTGTCTTGGGGGAACTTGTTATTCTTCCTTTCATCAAACAGTTTTTCTCTTTGTGTTTCAGTAATTCTCCTGCACCCCATAGACCCTTGTATTATGTTAAATTGCCTTGGAAGGAACTTCCTCGGCGTGCTTCCTTTACACCTAAAAGTGCCTGTAGGTCACAGCAACTCTTGTAAAGGGAGCGATGAATTGAGTTAGTAAGGGCTTTATGGCACTCCCAAAATCAACGGATGTGCATTGGCATCACCACCTATGTGACCTTACAGTCATACAGGAGGTATAAAACTTGCCGTGATGTGAAAAATGACACACTTACCCACTGCGATCTAATTTGTACAGGGTGCCTGAAATGCAAAGGTGACACTTGAAAAGCATCTGCATTGATTCAGAAATTCACTGAACTGTATACACGTGACAGCGAACACTTGAACATCAACAGATGGAAATTTTCACATTGAGGATACTGTGCTGAAGTGCTCACAAAAAGTCAGGGCCTAGTGAAGATTCAACAGGACAATATGTCCTCCTGTCAGACTGCACTTGCACTGTAATCATGTGGACAAGTGAGCACTAGGAGTGTCTGCCTACTCTGTTATTCAAGAAATGGTATAAGAAAGTACAGAATGAGACTCGGAATACGAGTGAGAAATGGGTAGCGACCTACACTCACCTAAAGGATTATTAGGAACACCATACTAATACAGTGTTTGACCCCCTTTCGCCTTCAGAACTGCCTTAATTCTTTGTGGCATTGATTAAACAAGGTGCTGAAAGCATTCTTTAGAAATGTTGGCCCATATTGATAGGATAGCATCTTGAAGTTGATGGAGATTTGTGGGATGCACATCCAGGGCACGAAGCTCCCGTTCCACCACATCCCAAAGATGCTCTATTGGGTTGAGATCTGGTGACTGTGGGGGCCATTTTAGTACAGTGAACTCATTGTCATGTTCAAGAAACCAATTTGAAATGATTCGAGCTTTGTGACATGGTGCATTATCCTGCTGGAAGTAGCCATCAGAGGATGGGTACATGGTGGTCATGAAGGGACGGACATGGTCAGAAACAATGCTCAGGTAGCCCGTGGCATTTAAATGATGCCCAATTGGCACTAAGGGGCCTAAAGTGTGCCAAGAAAACATCCCCCACACCATTACACCACCACCACCAGCCTGCACAGTGGTAACAAGGCATGATGGATCCATGTTCTCATTCTGTTTACGCCAAATTCTAACTCTACCATTTGAATGTCTCAACAGAAATCGAGACTCATCAGACCAGGCAACATTTTTCCAGTCTTCAACTGTCCAATTTTGGTGAGCTCGTGCAAATTGTAGCCTCTTTTTCCTATTCGTAGTGGAGATGAGTGGTACCCGGTGGGGTCTTCTGCTGTTGTAGCCCATCCGCCTCAAGGTTGTGCGTGTTGTGGCTTCACAAATGCTTTGCTGCATACCTCGGTTGTAACGAGTGGTTATTCAGTCAAAGTTGCTCTTCTATCAGCTTGAATCAGTCGGCCCATTCTCCTCTGACCTCTAGCATCAACAAGGCATTTTCGCCCACAGGACTGCCGCATACTGGATGTTTTTCCCTTTTCACACCATTCTTTGTAAACCCTAGAAATGGTTGTGCGTGAAAATCCCAGTAACTGAGCAGATTGTAAAATACTCAGACCGGCCCGTCTGGCACCAACAACCATGCCACGCTTTAAAATTGCTTAAATCACCTTTCTTTCCCATTCTGACATTCAGTTTGGAGTTCAGGAGATTGTCTTGACCAGGCCCACACCCCTAAATGCATTGAAGCAACTGCCATGTGATTGGTTGATTAGATAATTGCATTAATGAGAAATTGAACAGGTGTTCCTAATAATCCTTTAGGTGAGTGTATGTTGCTGCCAGAGTTACATAATACACAAACAGTAACAATTACACAGTCCTTGCACCGTTAATTACTTATTAATTACAGTATAAGTACACCGCAGCAAGAGACACTGAAAGTAAAGTGTTGCTGGCAATGGCATCAAAGCCAAGACGCCTCACTAAGTGAAATCATCTTAAAACCAAATTAGTAAGAGAAAAGTTTTAAATAATTCATAAAGCAAAAACTGCTAACATTTATAAAGTACATAACTTTATCATTTGGTTTATCTTTCTTAATATGCCATTCATTTTATTGTGGGGATGTTCAGCTACTACAGAGTTTCCTCTCTGTGGATCTATAAATTGACAGACTGTTTCCTGCCTTCTGTCCAAAGCTGCCAGGCCAGACTTTGCCCCCCCCCAATGCCAAAGTGGGTTTTTGATAATGGTTGGATTCCATTTCATTTAGAATATGGGTAAATACATATCAAGGTGTTTTTTGACAGTATGAAATTCAAGCTGCTAATTGCGCTTCAGGTAAAATCATTTTAATGACTAGTGACTGCTCCCATATTTTTGAATATCCATTTATGGCTGAATATATCGTAGCTGTGAACATTGTGAGAGGAGGATGGGCTGCTGAGCTGAGACGAGCTGAATTGAATGAAGGAAGGATACCATCTGGGTGACAGTGGCAAGTTCCAGATGACAGAGAAAGACTTTGTGAAGAGTTGTCTCCTGCTCAGTGGCATCCAGGTGATGCTAGTGGACCAGCAGCAAACCCCTCATGAGTCTATAGGATTTTTTCCATCAAAAGTTACAAAAAAATGTCTTTTTTGATATACATTTATCAACGTCTATTTGTAGTTATTTACAAACATTCTTTTGTGTTCACAAAGCTATGTCATGGATCGAGAATGCTGGGCTTGAATACTGTACCCCATCTCTGTCTGTTTGGATATTGAATGTTTTTCTGTGTCTGCTTGGGTTTTCCTTTGGTTTCTCCTGTTTCTCTCCAATATTTTGGGCATATTAGTCAGTCAATCATTATCCAACCCACTGTACTCTAAAATAGGGTCACAGGGGTCTGCTGGAGCCAATCCCAGCCAACACAGGGCACAAGGCAGGAACAAATCCCAGGCAGGGTGCCAGTCCACTGCAGGACACACACACACCAAACTCACACTAGGGACAATTTAGTAATTGCCAAAGCACCTTCATGTCTTTGGACTGTGGGAGGAAACCCACACAGACACGGGGAGAACATGCAAACTTCACGCAGGGAGGACCCGGGAAGCGAACCCAGGTCTCCTTACTGCAAGGCAGTAGCGCTACCACTGTGCCACCCAGGGCATATTAGGTAAATTGGTAATGGACTAGAGCATAAGGACATAAGAAATGTGACAAATGGGTGGAGACCATTTAGTCCATCATGGCTGTTTGTTTAGCTAATAGCTAAGCTGTCCCAATATCTCATCCAGACGGTTCTTCAAGTACATGCCTCGGTAGTTTGTTCCATAATTCCACAATTCTTTGCATAAAGAAGTGCTTCCTAGCTCTAGTTTTCAATACAGGTCACCTTAATTTCCAGAAACCAACCTTGTTACCCTTTTCAGGGTTGGTTTCCACATTCCTGCTGGGATATGCTCAGACATACTCCTGAACTGGATTAAGTACATTTGAAGATTCTGTGATATTAGGTTGTAGTTATATATCATTCATAAAATGTAATTTACCATGAATCAATTAATTAATAAGGAAATCCGGTGCATTAACAATAATATTAGGGTTGCTATTGAGTTACACTTGATTTCATTTTAAGGATTCCTTTGAACTGGGGACGTAGCTTAGTGACTGTGGTGTCCTCCGGGGTGTTACCCCGTTTTTTTATAAAAAGTGAGCAAGCTGTTTTACTGTATCTAGGTAATGTGCTTAGAAGTTCTCTAAGGGAAATTCTCATTTGTTCATTCTTGTTATTTTATTATTTGGTATTCCTTAAATGACAAAAAGAATGCTGATTAAACAGGAATGGTGACCACTGTAATTACATTAGAAATTACATAATAAGAGGGCTCACTAATGTCTGGCTGCATAAAGGAGAGTGTGTGTCCATGTGATGTGATGGAGGACTCCTTGACCATCAGGTATTCATGAAAGAAGGTTTACATACCATGATGGTCGTCACCACGATTGTTCGGTTTTCCACTGATGAGGAATCATTGGAAACCTGCTGATCTGTGATGTACACAAACCTTTCATATTCATTCCAGTAGCCCACCTACAAAGAAATCACAATTATTGCATAATATCGTGAACAACAAAAAATTGTATGATCATTTAATGAGAAATATCTATTCATTTAAAGAGAAGATTGAGAAGGTGACACTTTATAACATAATAAATAATATGCACTTTTAAGAAGTCTGCCTTCCACCTGTAAACACACAGCAGACTAACAGATTCGACAGATGACTATTTATTCTGCTGTTTTCTGCGTTTTATTTTTTTACTTGTGACCTGTCATAGTTGCACATGAAATCACTGGTGAACACATAATGAATGTGTGATGTCTTTGGGATGTGATCTCAATTTTTAGGCCACTATTTTCCAAATACTTCCTTACTGTGGGAGGTAGGATTTGGCAGGATCAGATGTCAGGTCATTTCTGCATAAGCAGGGTATGACGTTAGATGTTTTTGGTCTCAGCCTTTCACCTTACTGACTGATTATTAAACATATTTAGGTGTGCACACATTTGTTTTATTGCAAATGCTTATGCATTCATCACTGTATAAGGTGGATACTGTCATCTACTCTTTCAGAATGCATGGCTAAGTGTTATGTGGTAAGGGTGTGACTTTTGATGCCACCCACATCCCAAAGGGAGGACCTTCTTCTTCTATAAAACCAGACCTGAAACATGCTCAGATCATCATGTCTTCTGAATGCTTTAGAACTGCTCTGGTGTCTTTCAACCAGAAGTAGATCTGCTCTCACCAACTATGGAAAAACCTAGTATGTCACATCTTTCAAGTTTTCGGCAAATTAAGAAAATGGTATTGTCCCTATAATTAATGATTTCTAGATTTGAATTTTCTTGAGATTCGCGTACACAATATTGTTTTTTCATGAATCCACAACACTTGCCATTTAAATAATGCAGTCGCAGCATTTAAATCACGTGATCATAATCTGACGTTTTCATTGGTAGGCGGTCTTTCCTCATTGGTCAGTGGAGTTGCTAGGTTTTTGTCTTGCAGTATGTAAAATACCGTGTACAAACTAGTTTGTTCCATCATGCTATGACTGGAATGAAGACAGATTTGGCTATCACCACTACCTTATAACATCTGGAAAGACCTGGGGCCTCATGTATAAACGGTGCGTACGCACAGAAATGTTGCGTAAGAACTTTTCCACGTTCAAATCGCGATGTATAAAACCTACACTTGGCGTAAAGCCACGCACTTTTCCACAGTACCTCATGCCTTGTCGTACGCAAGTTCTCCGCTCGGTTTTGCAAACTGGCGGCACCCAGCGTCAAAGCAATGGTACTGTTCTTGTGTGATTACTCATTATTTTCATGACGCGGATTTATAAATACACAGAAACTAATCGCATATTGTTTATTAGTGTAATGCATCTGATTGTAATTAACTCGTAACAATATAATGGTCCAGGGAACAGCCATAGTATTCCAAATACCATAACTGCTTTAGCGTTGTTACTCTCACTTCTCCTTCTTCTTCTTCTTCTTCTTTGTCTTCTTTCAGCTCCTCCCGTTAGGAGTTGCCACAGCAGATCATCTTTTTCCATATTACTCTCACTGCACGACTCGGAGTATTTATATCACTGTATCTGAGTGTGAATCACAGCAGCAGCTGATCGGAAAGAGAATTATCGGTATACAGCTTTAAAGACACGCTGTCTCAGCCACTGCAAAACGTTTTAAAGCCTTTCCTGTACGGACCTCGCGGTTCAAAACAGTTTAATCCCAAGAACTTTAAATGCATTCAATCAATTGCACCTTGTAGAACTGTTTGTACTTATAAGTACAATCACCCCACCGTAAACTTGTACTACAGTTATAATATCGCACAACCTGAGCCACTTTATAAAGCGCGTATTTACATATGATGACAATATCATTTTTAAGGTGAAATGCAGCAAAATATGTTTGTTAAATTATACACATAAAACTTTAACTTCATTTAAATAATCTATATTCTTCACTGGGAGTGTCGTGAAGGATAGAATAATTAAACATGTACTACGAAGATATTTCAATGTTCTTTAAACGTTTTGAAGAATCGGCCTTACAGATGGCTTAACGTCTATTACAGAGCTGATTGTGTGGCGATCGGTTACTTGGGGAAAGAAAAGCACTGACTGCAGTGACTGAATATAAAACAGAAAGAGAAAATAACAACACAGCTAAAAACACAGCGACAAATTTCGACAAAAGATAAATGCTTGTGTCATGAGCACGAGGCTGCTATGCAGTGTCCGCAACGGACATGGCCATCCACCGTGATAAGCTACCTTACTGACATTGGCGGGCTAAGGAGCCACCGATTCTTCCTCTGCCCAGTGCCACCACAAGCCTAGAGCCGCCCTGAGTACTGCTGCAATAAATTATTTCATCGAAGTGAAACACATGTTTAATAACGTGCTTTAACTCCTATCATCATGAAAATTACATCACGTATACATCTCAGTATTTTAGTTATTCAGAGAGCTGTAATATCACGAATGTAATGGATTCTGTGTCCAGTTGGAGGAAGAGAGCCGGTTTAAGAAGCAAGTGGTGATTCACACACATAGATCACATACGAGTAGAAGATCAAATACAAAACAAAGCATTTAACGTGCTACTTTAATTACGATGTGATTTGAGAAACTGGTTAATTAAACGATTTTAAGATGAAGTTTATAATGTTCTACTAAATGACAAAATAAATTACGAGATTAAAGTGGAAATGTCGAGATTGAAGTTGACATTTTGTGCTTTTTCCCCACCGTGTGCCTTTTTTCTCTGTACCCTAATAAACTTCCATATGACACTCAGACAGTGGGCTTACAACTCTTCTTTTCACGGCAACTTTGATATGTGACTTCTTTTTTATTTCCAGCACCGTGCGATTTTGTGGATGTGAGCTTTCAAGTTTCCCCAACACGCTATGTCACTCGATCAACTTCATTTTGTTGATTATACCACAGTTTATTTGAACAAATAGTATGTTTTTCCTTTGCCTCCACTTGGTATTCGCTGAAATTCTTATATTTTCCCCGTGCTTTTCTTATTGTCTTTTCACAGAAGGCTGCGCTTAAGGGCGATTTATATTGATTTGCATATTCAAATAGGCGTAATTCTGGGAGGATTTGGGGCGTTACATAATGCGCGTGCACGAGCGTTAGTTTTCACGCTGATCGGGATTTATGTAGCGGAAGAACGTGGAAGTTGGAGTATGCACAGATTCCTGCATCTGGATTTTTCTGTGCGTAAACTCATTTCGGCTTTTGTGCTTACGCCATGTTATAGTGCGATTTCTATGCACGGCCTTATACATGAGGCCCCTGGTAACTCCAAAAACTAAAAAAAGGGAAATTCTGAAAAAAATGGCAGTTACTAGGTTTTTCCATTGCACGTGAGTGCTCTTCTCTGTTCTGGTCTAAGTTTCTGAGTATCTTATGTTTGGTCTGCATAACCTTTATTCATGTGTTTTGTTTAGGATATAACTAGAGGAATATTTTTATCATTTGATATATTATAGAGTCAGTCCTTTTTTGTTTTAACTATTTTGTGAGCATTTTTTCAAATTTGTCACAATATCTTGAATATGTGACTTTTATTTACTTGGGCGGCTACTGCTGTTGTACATGCCTTGTGCAAGGAGAGTGTTAAGCTCCTTCTTGATCTGTCTGCGTTTAATCACTAAGACTACTTTTACTACAAGACACATAAAGGGGGAAGATGTGGAAGTGGTCGATCAAGGTTGTAGAGGTAATAAGTAACTCACTTGCTCCTGCCTACTTGTCTGAATTGTGTGCTTTACACCAGCCATCCAGAGTGCTTAGATCTTCTGGTCAGTTGTCTCTTGTTGTCCCTCGTACTAAGTGTAAAACTAAGGAGAACAGGGCTTTTACAGCTGCTGCTGCTCGCCTGTGGAACTCTTTACCTCATCACATAAAGGAGTCGTCTACAGTTGAACTGTTCAAAACGAGATTAAAGACTCATTTCTATTCACTTGCTTTCCGTGACCTTCAGTAATACCGATGGTTTCCTCATTGTGATTATATAACATTACTTCTATTTATTATTTATTTTTATTTATGCTCTTATATTTTATTTCTATTTATGTTATTTGTTTGTTTTCTTTTATTCTATTATTGTAAAGCACATTGGCCACAGTATTCCTATGTTGTTTTAAATGTGCTATATAAATAAATTGACATTGACAATCTGTTTCCTATAATCTTGACAAAAGTGCACTCCTTGCATAACATTACAAGGTAACGCTCAATTTTTGGGAGATTACAAAGATTGTGGTTTTTATACAGATGTGGCTTCCAGCAATGCAGAACCTATGACATTGGTCTTTGGAGAACTGCTCAGAATGGGTTGACATGGCAGAACCTTAGATAAAAGGCATGTTGGGGGAAAGAAAGAAGACATGAATGCTCTGTAGGCACTGAGTTACTCTTTTTGTCTTTGACTGTTCTGTTTGCCTTGTGAATTTCCCTGAAAGTGTTCATTCTAAGGCAAACTCTACTATCGCAACAGAAACGGTTATTGATGTGATGCAAGAATTACAGTCCCTGTCTCTGGTTGTGCAACATTTTGTTCTTGGGTAAATCATTGAAGAACCCGAGGAAATCCTTGACAGACATCTATAAATGTGTACGCTGCACAACAAAGAACAATAAAACCTCTGACCTGCTGTGCTATGTGTCAACAAAGGGAGCACATGAACAGTCCAGCTATTGCTAGACTCTGCTGAGCACAGTTGTGGTTCCCGTCTCCCCGTTTACAAAGCACCCTTGAAAAGAGCACAAAAAGATACAGAAAGACTCTGAAGTGAAGATTCTCTTCAGCACCTGAAAGGATGCTTTCATTGTACTGACTGGGATATGCTTAAAGAAACAAGCACAGATTTAGTCAAGCAGCAGCATAGTTATTTTACATCCTCACAGGAGGTGCAGTGGTAGTGCTGCTGCTTTGCAGTAAGGAGACTGTGGAAGATTGTGGGTTCACTTCCCAGTTCCTCCCTGTGTGGATAGTGCTTTGAGTACTGAGAAAAGTGCTATATAAATGTAATGAATTATTATTATTAAATCCAACTTAAGGCTTTAAGCCCTGTCCTGAATGAGCCCTGAGTCAATAAATCCATTGTGTCTTTATTAAACAAAAAAAAGGTGGACTTTAAACAAGAAGACCACAATGAGGCACGGGCAGCAAAGACAGATTTACAATTTGTCAATAAAGATAAAATTAAACAAATGTTGATGACAAATAACTTGAAGTCTGCTTGTCAGGCCTTCAAACTTTGCCCGGACAGCATCAATCAAAAATCAAACCTGAAACCCAGATACACGCATCAATACCAGCTCTGACATAGCTAATAGGTTTAATGAATTCTGTTTGAGTTTTGAGTACCTGAAGTAGGAGTTTGATCAAAGGGATGCAGAGATTTTCAAAAAATTAAAAGCAAATAAAAGATCTGGGCCAGACAACATTAGTAGACTTTAAAAAAACACTTATTATCCTATTTGCAGGTAGTCAGTCATTAGAAAAGTTGAAGGTCCCAGAAAAGTGAAAAACAGGCTATGGTCCCTTTAACTAAAAATCTACATTCCAAAACCTCAAAGGACTTCGGACCAATGGCTTAGACATCACTGGTAACGAAATCCCAGGAAAAGTTCATAAAGATGAAGCAATCAGACAAAATTCCAGTTTATTAGATCTGATAGAGGGAGCGAGGACACTATTTTTTAGTTTGCTTCATCTGTTGTGCAAAACCTCTGCTGACAAACAAAATTTCCCTCTTGAGACAATACAAAATTGTATCTGAGTTTGCATTTGTAATTCCATTTGACTGAAGTTATCATGCACCGTTTTTTTCTATGCTTACATTTATTATTTGGTTTATAGTTTTTAAATATGTTTAGTGAATTGTGCTGAAGTTTGCTATGTTTAAGGCTGTGGCCTTTCGAAGATTTCAATACTCTTGTATTTTTAATAGTCAATTAAGTAGACACTTCCGAATCTTAGTTAGATGGATGCCTCATGAGGCAAGTTTTAATTCCTGCTATACAAAGGGCACCTTAAAAAGTTGTAACAATAAAAGTGCCCTCTCAGATAGACTATTCTCTGTGGCTGCATTGTCAGCAGATAGCCACTTCCTAGGTACAGGATTTGTTCTGCTGGACTCTTGTAGCTATGCGTGAGTCTGATTATGTCCTTTGGGGCGTCTACTTGTAGCTTGGAAGATGAAAAAGACGGCCTGTAGAAACTGTAGTGTCCACCTAAGTGTATATAAATGGTCATTTTAGTTCTCCAGAGCTTGACTCAGTTGCATTATTGGATATAAGACTACCACTTACTTCATGTTACAGTACTGCAGCTGTATTTTTCAAAGAAGTATCAGGCGTGCTAATTGATAATGTTCTTGACATAGTAAATCCGTCATTAGATACGGGGGTCTTCCCAGACTGTCTTAAGACTGCTGTAGTTAAACCCCTACTTAAGAAACATAATCTCAACCCCTCTGCTCTTGAAAGTTTTAGAAAAATCTCTAACCTGCCTTTCTTAAGTAAAATTCTGCAGAAGGCAGTCATTATGCAGTTAAATGACCACCTCAATAAACATGCTATTCTTGATAAATTTCAGTTGGATTTTAGAACAAATCACAGCACAGAACCTGCACTCATTAAAGTAGTAAATGATTTGCGGGTGAATGCAGACAGAGGCCATTTATCTGTTCTCATCCTCTTAGATCTGAGTGCTGCATTTGACACCATTGATCACAACATTCTTAGAAATCCCCTTAAGTCAATGGGTGGGCCTCTCTGGCAGTGTCTTAAATTGGTTTGAATCCTACCTTGCAGGTAGAAAATTCTTTGTGAGTTGTGGTAATTACAACTCGAAGACACATGATATCCGATATGGTGTTCCACAAGGCTCTATCCTGGGTCCGCTGCTCTTCTCAATCTACATGCTTCCGTTAGGTCAGATTATCTCAGGGCACAACGTGAGCTACCACAGCTATGCTGATGACACACAGCTGTACTTATCAATAGCACCTGATGACCCCGATTCTATTGATTCACAAACACAATGTCTGACTTGTATCTCAGAATGGTTGAATAGTAACTTTCTCAAGTTAAATAAAGAAAAAACTAAAATCTTAATGATTAGCAATAATGGATACAATGAGGCTATTAGAAATGGATACATTAGGATTAAAAGTCAAGACGGAGGTAAAAAGCTTAGGGGTAATTGTTGACTGTAATCTGAATTTTAAATCACATATTAATCAGACCACTAGGACAGCATTTTTTCACTTAAGAAACATAAGTAAAGTTAAACCTCTTATATCACTGAAAGATGCTGAGAAATTAGTTCACGCGTTTGTTTTCAGTCGACTAGATTACTGTAACGCACTCCTCTCTGGACTACCCAAAAAGACATAAATCGTTTGCAACTAGTGCAGAATGCAGCTGCTAGAATCCTAACTTGGAAAAGAAAATCTGAACACATTACTCCAGTTTTGATGTCACTACACTGGTTGCCTGTGTTATTCAGGATTGACTTTAAAATTCTGCTTATGGTTTATAAAGCCTTAAATAATCTCGCTCCATCTTATATATCGGAATGTCTGACACCTTATATTCCAAATCATAACCTCAGATCCTCAAATGAGTGTCTCCTTAGAATTCCAAGAACAAAACTTAAAAGAAGTGGTGAGGCGGCCTTCTGCTGCTATGCACCTAAAATCTGGAATAGCCTGCCAATGGGAATTTGCCAGGCAAGTACAGTAGATCAGTTTAAAACACTGCTGAAAACACATTACTTTAACATGGCCTTTTTATAACTTCACTTTAACTTAATCCTGATACTCTGTATATCCAACTCATTATAATAACTGTTCATGGTGGCTCTAAAATCTGTACTAACCCCTATTCTCTCTTCTGTTTCCTTTTCCAGTAACCTTTTGGTGGTGGCATCTACTCAAAGCACCGTGATGTTCGAACAATGATGGATGGATTAAAAGCCAGAAGTCTGTTTGACCATCAACATCAAGTGACTCCGTGAGAACCCTAACTACAAAGAGGACCGTTTCATTTATGTTAGGCAGAATGCCCAGAGAGGACTGGGCGGTCTCGTGGCCTGGAACCCCTGCAGATTTTATTGTTTTCTCCAGCCGTCTGGAGTTTTTTCTTCTTTTTTTCTGTCCTCCCTGGCCATCAGACCTTACTCCTTTTCTATGTTAACTAATGTTGTCTTATTTTAATTTCTTATTTTGTCTTTTATGTTTCTTTTCTTCATTAAGTAAAGTACTTTGAGCTACTTTTTGTATGAAAATGTGCTATATAAATAAATGTTGTTGTTGTTGTTATGGAATTAAGACTGCCAAAAGCAACTCGAGTTTCATTCATACCATAAATGCTGACAGCGTCACCCACACCTAGGACTTTCTAAATAATCCTCCATCTGACGTTAATGTGACAATACCACAAGTTTTTAAAATGTCCCTTGGAATAGCTGGGGTCAAATCTGGGGGGGGACTGGGCTGGGGATGTATGAATGTAACATTTGATTTTTACAAAAATGTGTAAGACCGACTGGCGCATTGTAGTTTTTAACATGTAGCTGTTATTTACTGGGTAGGCTCTCTGTTTGAAAGTGTAGGATAGGATGACAATACAACATGGGTGGAATAGAAGAGAGGAGGAATAACATGGTAGTTTTAAGTGATGAACTTTTAACAAAGGCAACTTGTAAGTTCTGAATATGTTGTAACTGTTTACAGATTTTTAGACTAGGAGCTGCAGGAGCTTTAACCTGCCTAATATAATTTCAGGAAAACAGAAAATTTTAAAAGGTCTGGGTTATCCAGCATCTCATCTAGGTCCGAGAAACAAGTCTGTTAATTTTGTATGTTGGTGTTTGGTGTGTTTGCTCTCTAGAACAGCTCTTAATCACAAGTGTAGATCATATAAACCTGTGGACACGTGGCTGGTCATATCATTAACAAACTGTGGACCACTTTAATGTGTTGTCCTTGTGTGTAGAACAAACTTTCCTGCTTTCAAAAGTGACTACTTATATCACATTGACCAGGCGTACAGCGGTCACACCATTAGCAAACCAGGAATCACACTAGCCTGTTATCCGGATCAAAAAAACATTCACCAGTGGCAAGATATGCAGTGGCCACACATTCGGCTAACCCTTGAGAACACTTTTCTGCTGTCCAGTGCCAACACTTGCAGACTAATGGACAGACGTCTGATGGCCACACCACTGCTAATCCAATGCCACCGCACTTGCACACAACTGCCCAGACATCCAATGGTCAGCCATTCAGCAAATATTAAATTCACTCACTAGCTGTCCAGAGGCAGCATTCTAATATTTTGTGTCAGATAGGAGGTGTATGATCTCTGCCAGCATGTTACATGGAGGGTACTACTGTGCAGAGTTTGATTATCCAAGAGACCAGGGAAGTAGAGAATGAATGGACTGTGAGCCAAATTGAGTGGGGCGTCTTATCTTCTGGCTCAAACATGTTCTCGTACACAGTGTGTGCCCACACATCTGGGTAAATCCTCATATGCATTGAGCCTTTGCCCAATAGTTGCAGAGTATATCCCTCTTTGCTTTTCATCCACATACCATGTGAGCTTGCTTAACCCAATTTAGGGTCACAGGGGTTTGTGCAAGTTAGAGACCAGCCTGTTATACAGTTGACTCATGAACGACCCCTTGGCAGCAGGCCATCGAGAGCTTTCCTTGACATTTCAGGACATACCACATCCAAACCCCTGACCAGTATATCAGCCCGAATAAAGCACCAAAAATGCTGGAGGACTGAGAAGGGGAGGAAATGTCAAAATTGTAAATCACTAAGTGAAGTTAAAACAGAGGTAGGTGAAGCCAAGCATACTTAATGTTGGCTTTGACAGAAAGAGCAATCACGTGCAGTGGTGCAGTGCATGGCGCTTCAGTCTCGCGTTCCCAGGAGACTTGGTTCAAATCCCCACCTGCCTGCTATTTGTGTCTGCACATTCTCCTTGTGCCTCTGAGCTCTTCTCCAAAAGACGGGCAAGTCAGTTATTGCACAACTAATTAGGAAACTGGCCTGATTCATGTGTGATGTGTTATGTGCCATGTGATGGAATGATACTCCATCCAATGTTGGCATCTGTTTTGTGCCAGGTGCTGCTGAGGCATCCCTAAGCTGGATTAAAGGGGAGATTCATATTTTAGATATTGGTGGGGTGGTAATCGGAAGGTTGGCAGTTCAAATCCTGTAAACGCCCAAAGTGACTCTACTCCATTGTGCCCTTGAGCAAGGCCCTTAACCTGCAATTGCTCCATCCTGGGTATGACGTTAATGTGCATCCAGCCCTGCATGTAGGCCCTCCAACCTGTAGGGAAAAACCTGGGGGTTGGTGGCAGAATTGGCACTCCAGCCACCATAAAAAACCTCACATTGGTTCTATTCCATCTGAACTACTGTGGTGTTGAGGTGTCATGGCTGCACTCGGGTCCTAATCTGGGATCCTGAGTTGGTTTGTCATGTGGTGGGTGTGGCAATGTATTGTATCCTAATGTATCCTAGAGCTAATAGATGTGGAGTACTAATGTTGTTAAATGGCTTGCTCAGGGTAACGCAATGACCTAGTGGTCTGAAATAAATAATAAAGCATCAATAAATATGGATAAAGTATGTGCTTGTATAGGTTGCAAGAATATTTATCATTTTAATATCTTATATTGGTGAATGTACACTTAAATTGTCTTCTTAGAAGAGAGCACTTTATGGGAATACAATGAACCGATTGAACTGGCACCCTTGTTGTATCCAGTCCCATATCTTGGCTGTAAAGCCACACTTACTACATGCATCATATGCTGTGCTGAATGTTAACAACAGCTGCTCCATTTCTATTTTACTTTCCTCTGTAAGAATGGCATTTGTCTGCCCTGGTGAGAGCTGAACTTGAATTACTGCTCGTGGCTGCATGCATAGAGAAGTCAGAGACACTTCACTTTTTCATAGCGCTCACAGTGCAGGCATACTTATGAGCATCTTACTAATTGAATTGCTGTAATTAATCGCTCTTTATTCTCTGAGACATTAGGGTGCGATGAAAATGGCAACATGGCAATTTACCTGTGATGTCGTGTGACTCCAGACACTGCTAATGAGTATAATACATTAGAATTTCTACAGGACAGCCACTGCTTCTCTGTTTGGACATTTGAAGTGATGAAGAATTACTTCTTCAAGCATCATAAGTGGGCTTATTGTGTTCTTTAGCAATGACAGGCGAACAAACATCATTTGGTGTGCCGATGCTGCCTGTGTAGATAAGCTTGGCTGATGGAAACATTGTGGACTTCTTTGGATGGCCATGTTCACTACTTCTCATCATAAAAAGCCAGGTACCTCTAATGTTTAAGTTTCTTTTCAAATCTCCTTCCTTTTTCTGATCTAGTCTACAACAAAAAAGCAACCCATAATGATGAAATACTGCACAAGTGTAAAGCGAGCCCTGCCCTGGAGTAGTTTAGGCAGCACTTTAGAAGAGGGGCTATATGGGCTTGACGTATTGTATCTTATCAGTCTGTAATTTGTTAGATAATTCTAACTATGGCCATGTTAAGGTCTTGTTATGTAGCCAGAAGTGATTAATCCATGCACTGTTGGTAGCCCCTTGTGTGCTATGTCATATTACCAACCATTTATTAATGTCCTATTATGCAGCAATAACTGACTAAAAGCTGCACCCACAGTAAAATGTCATTAGTGCTTTTAAGCCGTATTAAGTTCATATAAAGAGTTTATTAAGATTTTGTTACATAGCAGTAACGGCCTAATAGATGCACTATTGCTAGCTGCTATTGTAAATTGTTACCATACAATGTACAGGAGATGTCTGTCTGGCTGTGCAGTGATTAGTAAGCATTCTGCATGCCGTTTGACTGTGGGGCTGCTGTCATCGCTAAGCTGATTACCCAAATTATGTTCTTAATTACGGGTGCTACGCATATGGAGCTGTCAAATCAAAGCAGCTCACCTCTGCTCTGTGCAATCAGCTATTGCGGAGGAGCTAACAGAGCATGGTGTTCAGCAAAGACTTCATATCTCTGCCTCTGTGGAGAAGTGGATGGTGAAAAGAAGAGAAGGTGCCCATGGTGCCATACCCCATAGCGAGAAGAGTTCTGACTGGATGGCACAGACAATGATGAAAAACAGTAAGTTGGTGCAGTGACAGTAATAACAAGTTCTTCTCTCTTTTCTATTTATTTTTTTGAGTTTCACCTTAAAAAAAAAAACCCTAAATGAAACCTTTAAGGCAGACAAGTCTAAAGCCAAACCACTGGACCACAGTCTCCATTCAGTGTGAATTGGACTTCTTAATGAGATAAAAACAGACTGCATGTATGAATGAACTAGAAAAGCAGATGCTTGGCCTGTGGGCTTTGGTGAAGTGACCTTGTACTGAGATTTAAAAGCTCAGTGTTACTTAATGAGATGACATTAGTCAAGCACAGTATTTGGATTATATTGAAATAAACTAGGCTGACACAGTGGATAGTGTAGCTGCCTCAGAGTCCTGGGTTCAAAATCTAATTTTGTCGTTGTGGGGTTTTTCATTGAGTTTGCGACTTTCAAAACTGGCCTGGTGTGAGTGAGTGTGTGATGAGTGTGAGTCTAATGTTGCTAGAATAGGCTACTAGGATGCTATCTATTGACCTCAGACAAAGACTCTACTCCTTCAGTACTGTCTCTTTGGAGAATCCTTGGGTACCGCTGGTTTGACTTTGTGTCAAACAAGTGGTTTTTCATCGAGTCCCGAATGAGACATATTACTTGCATAGTGAGGGAGCACCAGTTACAGCGCTAGAGCCATATGGCGTGATTCCCAGGGGGTGATCAGGCTTACAGGATTCTCATTGTTAAGGACCCAAGTGGCTGGACCTGGCCAAGGAGGCGCCTATGTAAAACACTTGGCTGTGATAGATCGATGGTCATTTCTAGAAGGTGGGACTGGACCCCGTGTGTGCCTAGGGATTGCCAACCAGGATCCCTAACCTGACTTGACCTGATCCTGAGACCCTGAACTCCATTTAGCAGGGTTAATAATGGATGAAATAAATGAATACCTTTAATAATAATAATAATAATAATAATAATAATAAAAAATACATTTTATTTATATAGCACCAAATGCCAAATAAGAATGGGTTAGTGCAATCAAACTAAACATTTGCTTCAATTATGCTAAGCTATTTCAAAAGATTTAATTGTAGGTGGAGAATTAATATGTGGAAACAGGACTATATTCATTTGTTCAGGCCATACTGGACTGTATTATACTAAACAGTAGAACTGAGTAAGAGTACTTTATCTAAAGTAAAGACTGTGATCTTACGTTAAGATGACCAGCCCAGTATAATAACACTGAGTCAAATGGTTTGTACAGTAAAAGAGACAAGTAGTGCTTCCCAACACAGCTCTTTGTCTAATTTATGTTAATCACATAGTTGGAAAATTTGCTAAATTTGAAAGGTAGCAAACTATGAGCTAATTTTCAAAATTGGAAGAACACTTGGAAAAACAGTTTAGTGTAGACAAGTGCCTCTAAAAGGAATTTTAATTATAAATGCAGGCCTGGTGATGTTAAGCTACAGTAGGCAAACACTGAGATGGATTTAGGAGTGACACAACAGTCTCATCCTCTGCTGTCATTGTGCAAAAGCAGTTTCAAAGGTGAATAAATGGTTATTTTACAGACTGTCAAATCAAGGAACATTATGCTCTGGCTGTATAAAGTTCTATGCAGTAGGCCTCTGTAGTCCTGTCTGCCTTCTGGCCATCAGTATGAGATGCAACCTGATGCTTGGCTAGCTAAATGAGCTTCATAGACAGACTTGTTTGCCTCTTCTGAAGATGTTTGTGTTCTAATGGTAATCCATGCAACAGAGCCAATATTCTTGGTCTGTGCCTAAAAATATTGAGTGCAGAATCATTAAATGTCTAGTGGGAGAGGTTTTAATTGCTGTTTGCGAAAGTCAGTGACCATTTCCACCATCTTGGTGGCATTGAGCGCCATGTTATTGGTTTCACATCAAAACACAAGACAAGACACCTACTTTCTGTACGCCGTTTCATTACCTTTAGTAATAAGTCCAATAATGGTGGTGTCAAAAGTTGAGTTAATGATTTTTACTGAAGGGTCAGAAGACCTACAGTCATTAGTGTACAGGGAAAAGAGTAGAGGGGAATGTATGCAGCCTTGAGGGGCACCTGTGCTAATACAGAGGCAATCTGAGAGGAAGGAGCCCATCTGAAAATACCTGTTTCTAGTTTTTCAAAAAAACGTATCCATTTACAGGTGGAAGAATTCAGTTTAGTTAACAATAGCTCAGGGACAATGGTGTAAAATGCTGAATGGAAGTGTACAAACAGTATTCTGTTGTACGTTCCTTTACAGCCCAGAAACTCTAGCCTAAAGTGAAGGCCTGAGTTAATGGCTTCATCTACCGATCTATTTTCGCCATATGCAAATTGGGTCAGGATGAGTAGCAGTGTCAGATTTAAGATGTGAGCTAAATGAGATTCATAGACAGACTTTTTTGCCTCTTCTGAAGATGTTTGTGTTCTAATGGTAATCCATGCAACATAGCCAATAGTCAGTAGTTACCCTAAAAATGAGTCAATATGCACAGTATTTTCACTTAAGAAATAAGTGATGCACTGAAGACTTCCTTGTGAGTAAAACAAGAGATTATGCTGGAACAACTTAAATGTGCTGGGACAAAACCGCTCATAGTGTCCCTCATAGTCTTTCTGTCACCACACAAGACCATGGTGGCTAACTGGAACTGATTCTTCACCTTGAATGCCAGCTAACAGGTGAATATTCAATCCAATAAGTGATGTGTGTAGTCAATCGACACTGAAGCTCTACCAACAAACATAGTTGTTGCCTTCAGCTGAGTGACTACATATGTTGGTATCATTCAGTAGATCAAGAGGTAGATTGACAGAGTATGATTGTGCTGATAATGAAAGCTATTCTACTTGTTGTTGCCACTATTTTCATAATTAATAGGTTAGATCTAATGAAAACTAGAAGAAGAAGAATCAGTATGCAAGGACATTCAGTGTAGACTACAATGATTAGACCTAATTAGGCAGTATAGTCTATTGATTTAAACATAATGGAGTAAGCAGCAAAGGTACTGGTTCAATCTGCACTGCTTTCTTCTGATTGAGTCACACAGATCATCTAAATTACTGGCATTCTATCTGTGGAATAAATGGCACTGGGAGTGGATGGGGGTGCTGTGGTTGGTACTTCTGTCCTACACATCTGTTTTCTTTTGTTTGAATCTCATGCGCAGTTTGTGTCTATGTGAAGTTCACATATTCTCATGCTCATACAGGGTTTACTCCTGGGGTTGCAGCTTTCCTCTCACCTACTAAAGACATGCATGCTAAGTTAAACGGAAACTCCAAATTGGCTTTGTGTTAGTATGAATGAGTGAGTGGGCCTTGCAAAGGTCTGGTGTTCTCTTCTGGGTTGGCCGTCATTTTGGACCGGATGTTCCAGGAAGAGGTAGATTGGCTTTGAGCCCTGCAACCTTAGACTGGAGAAAGTACTTGTGAAGATGTTATACTGCTTTAGATAAAAGAGAATGAAAATGAATGAATATATTAATTCACACTGTACATGTAGTTAATAAACTTTAGGAACTTGGGGAGAATTACTGCACTTTTACTGCAGATAAAATGAAAGCATTGCTTTAATGAAATAACTGGATATTTTTTTTTCCAAACTAACCATATTGGACTCATTTAACCTGTCTTAATTGGATAAGAGCAATTAATCCAATATAGTGGGACAATTTAACGAGATTGAACTTGATAAGAATAAATTAGCACATGGGAACAAGAACAGAGTCATTGGCGGAGAATAAACTGGACCTGAGTGACTTAATCAGATAGTACTGGACCAAGGCACTTTACCAAATTAAAACGGACTGCAGTAATTTAATAGCTGGAAAGCAAGACGATTTTTAATTGATCTGAGATTAAGCAGGATGGTGAAAATTTGATATTAAAATTAAACAAGGCAGCCTAAATGCATAAGTGAAAAGTAGACATTTTTTGGAATTAGAATCACTTTTTTTTGCCAGTACTTAATGTGCAGGAATTTAACTTGGTAGCTTCGAACTTGCTTATAACATAACACAACATCACAAACAAATAAGTTAAACATTGCGTTGTAAACAGTTGCAGAATAGTTCAATTACAAAGGAGATGTGCAATTAATGATGTGCAAGTGAAGGCCCGAGCGTACAGTGAGTATACACACATGGACATACAGTCATGTAGTGTACATACACACAGTATATGAGAGAACAAATTAATAAGCAAGGAACACGGGTTAAATTACTGGATTGTGAGGGCTGTGGCTCTGGAAAAGAAACTCTTCAGGTGTCTATTAGTTTTAGTTTTAATTGTCCTAAAGCCTTTACCAGAGGAGAGGTTTTGGAACAAGTGATGGCAGCCCTGTATGAGATGAGTCCATGGTGATCCTTTTGACATGGTTAGTGACCCTCAATGCAAGCAGGTCTTCACACAGATGGAAGAGCACAGCCAATTATTTTCTCAGCAGACCTCAGAACACTCTGTAATTTATTTTTGGTGTGAACTGTTGCTGAACCCAACTAGACAACAATGGAGAATGTAATCACACTTTCAATTATGGCTTTGAAAAATTGTATTAGGATTAGCTGGGAAATATTAAATTTTTTTAGTTGGTATAAATAGTCCAATAGCTGCTGAGTGACCTTAGTGATAGAAGTTGTGTTAATGTTCATTTCGGTGTGTTTGTTATAGTTGTGCTTAAAAATATTGAGTACAGAATCATTAAATGTCTAGTGGGAGAGGTTGTAAGAGCTGTTTGCGAAAGTCAGTGACCATTTCCACCATCTTGGTGGCATTGAGCGCCATGTTATTGGTTTCACATCAAGACACAAGACAAGACACCTACTTTCTGTACGCCGTTTCATTACCTTTAGTAATAAGTCCAATAATGGTGGTGTCAAAAATTGAGTTAATGATTTTTACTGAAGGGTCAGAAGACCTACAGTCATTAGTGTACAGGGAAAAGAGTAGAGGGGAATGTATGCAGCCTTGAGGGGCACCTGTGCTAATACAGAGGCAATCTGAGAGGTAAGAGCCCATCTGAAAATAGCTGTTTCTAGTTTTTCAAAAAACCGTATCCATTTACTGGTGGAAGAATTCAGTTTAATTAACAACAGTTCAGGGACAATGGTGTAAAATGCTAAACGGAAGTGTACAACAAGTATTCTGTTGTACGTTCCTTTACAGCCCAGAAGTGAAGGCCTGTGTTAATGGCTTCATCTACCAATCCATTTTCGCCATATGCAAATTGGGTCAAGAGAGTAGCAGTGTCAGATTTAAGATGGGTAAGAAGAAGCCATTCAAGTACTTTCACTAGAGCTGATATAAGTGCAATAAGGACTGTAATCGTTGAGTCAGCTTATGCTAAAATTTTTGGAAACAATTTGGAACAGTACACTGAGCAAAAGACTGGTTAGAGGAGTCAGTGAAGAGAGGATTGAGCTGCCTGGCAAAGCGTTTAATTGCAGGTGAGACAAAATCGGGACCAGCAGACTTTTCGGAATTCTGTCTTGCAAACAGCTTCCAGACATCATATTCCTTGAAGGAAAAGGATGAAGAGGAGTGAGGCTTTGTGAAGAAGTGACTGGTGCCAAAACCACTTTCAGAACTGGAAGAACATATGGATTGTTGATACTCGATACTGTGTTGTTCAAATCTGCTGTGAAACATAACTAAGTTTATCAGGGAGGGATTCATCTGAGTAAGCACTGGGAGATGTCATTTTATAGTTAGTAACAGACTGAAGATCCCGGTTTCCTTTTGTGTTTCCATTTAGAGTATCTGAATTTCCCCTTATGATTAATGAAGTATCTATCTATCTATCTATCTATCTATCTATCTATCTATCTATCTATCTATCTATCTATCTATCTATCTATCTATCTATCTATCTATCTATCTATCTGATTGCATTGTTTAGCCATATTGTTTGCAGGCATGATGCTTGTAGAAATCCTTATCACCAGTTTTATGGTCAGTTTAATTCTTTTGCCTGATGAGGAATGCTTACTTCTATGGTGAACCACAGTTTTCCATTGTTGTAAATTACAATAGTTCACAGAAGCTAATATAAGATGTAACAGTGTCAGTCAGCTCAAAATGTTTTCACAATGTTTTTTTTTAATTCCAATCAGTTAACAAATCTCGTAATGTTTCAGCTGACTCAGTAGTCTATGAATGTATACATTTTCTTACTGGTTTAGTAGTACTAGGTTGTTGTACCGTGTTAGCCATTATGAATGTAGAGAAAAGCCAAGCAAAATGACACCTTTTATTGGCTAACTAAAAAGATTACAATATGCAAGCTTTCGAGGCAACTCAGGCCCCTTCTTACATCTTACATCTTGCCTGTAGAAGGGGCCTGAGTTGCCTCAGCTTGCATATTGTAATCTTTTTAGTTAGCCAATAAAAGGTGTCATTTTGCTTGGCTTTTCTTTACTGGTTTAGTGAAAAGTTAAGCAAAATGACACCTTTGCATTGTAATCTTTCTAGTTAGCCAATAAAATGTGCCATTTTGCTTAACTTCTCACTACATCCATAATGACTAACACAGTACAACACCCTAGTACTACTCACTGGTTTAGCTACTTTTAGCCTTGCTAAGTGGGTAGCAACTGTAGCAAGACCATGTTCAGAATTACCCAAGGTGAAGCTCGGTATGTGTCACATATAGTGCAGTATCAGTGATCCATTAAGTGGATGCAAGAGCAGGGTGAGAGTTGCACAGCATTGTGGGGGTTGACGTGAGTTTATTTTACAACGCAGTCACCATCTGTGGGGAATTTGCATCTTCTCCCAACAAGGAAGACCAAATTATAAGTGAAATATTAACTTGAGTAATTCATTAGGTGAGTAAATGACCACGGCAGGGGGTTGCACAGTGACAGACATGGGTTTAAGTTACAGAATTGACCTTTTTCAAATCTGGTTTTTTAAAGTTTGCATGAGACTTGTGAATTTAATCTTAAAATTGCATAGGACGGACAAAATTAGAAAGTAAAAACTGGACTTAAATCATATATTAATAATGAATTAACCCTCAGTCTACACCCAGGACCAGAACAGGGCTCACAGAGTAGGGGAATGGTTTCAGTCTTTAACACAGTAGCTGTCTTTGTAGGATCTGCACGTACTCTCTATATCTTTCTGTATTTTCTCACGATACGTTGATTTCCTCTCACATCCTAAAGACGTACACGTTAGGTGACTCAGTGTTGAAGTGGTGTGTGAGAAAGTGTGAGGGTAACAATATGATCCTGTGATCAAGAGGCATCCCATCCACGGGGTACTGCTGGCCCCCAATAACTAACAACGAGAAGACCAAGTTAAGAAAATGAAAGAGTGGATGAAGAGGCCGAGCAGTCAGTTCAGGTTATGCTGGCCGTGATGAGCTTTAATTACATTAAGGTGATGTTAAGCATGACTGAACATTTAGGATTTGATCGGATTATTCTTTGTGTTTTGAAAGAAGTTAAACTACAGCTGTGTGTCACAATAAGCTGTCCCACATGACTAGGAGTGTTACACCGTGCTGTCTTTTACCGGCTTCAGTCCTTGTCACCCTGTGACCAAACCTGGAAACTTTCATCTCTTTTACCTCAGTCTTTCATTTAAGATGATTGCTTTTTAAGAAAGAGAAATAAAGTAGAAGGACACAAAGGAAAAAAACAAATCTTGATCTTAAAGGACTCCAAAAAAAAAAAAAAGAACAGCGTACCTTTCGTGAACCTCCAGCTTTCATTTCGTACACGTCTATGGTGAAATTGGACCTTCGACCATATGTGTCAAACTGGATATTTCCAGTCATGCCTTGCAGTTGGACCTGTCAATAAACAAAACAAACAGAAAAACATGAAGCATGAATGCATAATCACCTTAGTGGTCCCATAAAGAGGAGACGTCTGGCAGGAAAGTGTGTCACCAGCCAATCAGGGAATAAGGTGTCTGTAACATTCAACAGCAGAAGGATCCAGCCTCCATGGTATTTCACTTGGTGGCACCTTCGGGATGCGTGCGTATTTCACACCTTTAAAATTTTGCGCTGCCTGGCCTGACAGCTGGTTGTATTTGTCACTGTGGCACTTCCTCACAAACACAGCTGGCTGCATGGCTGCTTGGTAGATCAGATGGCTTTCGGGTTGGATAACTGGCATGGCCTATTGGAGGATTGTCAGGCAATCTATGAAGCTTCCTGGCATTTTTGAAACTTTCTGAAACTGTCACTGTTCTACTTGACTTGGCACAGAAGTGGACATTTGCAGTCTAGCATTTCGTCACAAGGAGGCATGTCACTTTTCATCTTTTCGAATGCTGTTGTTGAGCAGTGTTTGGACTGAAGGGTTTCTCTTTATGGAATGTCACCAGTGAAAAATTTTCTCAGGACCCTCTCTCTCTCTCTAATTGTCCCTGTTGAGATTGCAGAAGTGAGATGTGATGCCTTATTAATAATGTAGTATTATTATTATTATGTGTACAGTTGGACTTCAGTATTAAAATCTACCAGTCCTACTACTCAGCTAAAGGAGGTCTCCATTTGCCAGGTACATATCTGAATGTTTTAGCGTTTGACGTGCCTTTCTTACGTCCTGGGTACAACGTTAATCTGCATCCAGCCCTGCATGTAGGTCCTCCAACTTGTGGCAGAATTGTCACTCCAGCCACCATAAAAAAAACTCACACTGGTTCTATTCCATCTGAGCTAGTGCAGTGCTGAGGTGTCACCCGTTGCATGGCTGCACTTGTGTCCTATCTGGGATCCTGAGCTGGTTTGCCATGTGGTGGGTGCAGCAATGTGCATTGTGGGTGCATGCTCCTAATTTCTCTCTCTGAGGTGACTTTCTCATCGTGGAGTTTGCCTGTTCTCCCTTTGTTTTTGTACATTTTTCAGATATTTTTCCACATTCCAGAGACTGTGCAACATTGCCCTGTCTCCCCAGGCACCACCTTTAAACTGATTCAGTGCCCTTTGACACTGGCATCCCTTCCAGTGTTGGCTCCAGGTTTTCTGTTTTTTGTCATTGGGTTCAGAGTACACGTGGATGAATTAAAATAACCACAACAAGCAAATTATTAGAAAAACCTGTCACTTGCAAAAATTACATTTATGAATCATTTAACCAAAAGAAATACACCAAAGCGTCTTCTGGTATCTTTGATTATCCGCTCGATGGCAGACCATGCTGTACGGTGGTTTAGCAGGCTAATGCACTTGCACACATATTGTGAAGGGAAGTCATACATAAATAAATAATTTTTTTTATGAATCATTTAACCTTAAGGTAAAAATAGATGACGCCAGGGAAAAATCTTTCCACTAGGTGCATTAAGCCGAGTAATTCATTCCATGGAATGTTTGGTGGGAAGCAGGTGAGAAGAGTAATACGAGAACATATAGAAAAGGCAATCTCTTGTTAATTTTCTTTCTGAGCCATTTAATCTTAAATTAATATATTAAAATTGCATGGAGAGTTATTCTGGCATATTCTATTTTGTAGGAAAGTGCATTAGAGGACTATGTTAGAGTGAGTTTTGATTTCATAGAAGAATGCATTCACCATGTACTTTTTGCATTATCCTGTGACAGGTTCCCTGCGGTGGCCACTTTGGTAAGAGTGCCCTGGTAAGGACATTAATGACAACTTAATCATGAAGCTCTTTTTATTTAATTGTATTTGGAGATGGAGCCACCAGGTGCCAGCACTATAATCAAGCATGTGGTGATTAGTCGACACTCTGTGGTCTCTGTAACGTAGGCACGGTACTGCCTGAAGTCTTCAGTAGTGTCTTCTTAATCTATAAATACTGAAGGTTTTTTGAGCCCAAGCAGTAAGACACTAAAGTGCTGTTGTGTGTTGATTTGTTAACTCAAACCCCAGCTGTAATTCCAAAGATTTTAGATGACTGCCTATTTCTTTAACCTAAAATCAATAATGAACCTGAAAGTTGTTATGTGAAAGGAGAAGGGACATTCCATGAATTTTGAACCTTAATGATCACATTAAGGAAAAAAAAAATAAAATGGTTTAACGATATTGCCTGAACAACACACACCGTGATGGTACAAAGGCTTTGGATTGACGCCATTATAATTAGGGTATCTACTCATGATGGCAGAATTGACAATGTCATCCAAATGAATGCCAGCTTTTATTACAAAGATCTGGACAATGTGACACAGCAAACAGCCCTTTAAGTGAGACTTATAGTAGAATGCATGAAGAAAAATCTTACATAATTTAAGGCATCACAAATTTAATTACCTCTCTGCAACAATCACAACGAACAAAATGTCATTGCTCTCTGGTGACCCCATAAAACCATATCCAAAAACTATATGTGGTTCTCTGAAATACATTTAAATATCACAATTATATATACCTTGCAAGACTAAAATTAATTAAGTAAATTAATCAGCATTTCTGTAACTGATCTCACAAAATTTCTTTATTGCTAGGGAGAAGTTATACAGTCATAATAAGTATTTCCCCTGGTTCTTGCATGTTTTTTTATCCATCCATCCATTGTCCAACCCGCTGAATCCGAACAGGGTCACGGGGGTCTGCTGGAGCCAATCCCAGCCAACACAGGGCACAAGGCAGGAACCAATCCTGGGCAGGGTGCCAACCCACCGCAGTGTTTTTTTATTGTATTCTTATATATATATAAAATGAAGGGGCAAGGGCAGCATTAAGCAGGCAGTGGGTAGACTGAAGTCTGCCAAACAACCAAAGAGAGAAGGCTATGCTGGCAGAGAGACAGCAAATAGGAGCCACTAGGGGGCAGTACAGCCTTCTATGTGTGGTGTACCAAAAGTGAACTGGCAGCGATGGAGGAATCTGAGTTAATTGGGGGTTTTCTGGCAG